>NC_059435.1:73414806-73430163 GCF_021028975.2 Sphaerodactylus townsendi | reverse complement strand
GGCCATTGCATTCACATGTGAGCTCCCAAAGGCACCTGGTGGGCCACTGCAAATAACAGAGTGCTGGACTAGATGGACTCTGGTCTGATCCAGCAGGCTCGTTCTTATGTACTTATGTGTTCTTCTGCTAACAGCGATCGCTTCTGTACGCGGGCCGCCTTCCCTTGCTATTTGAGATGCTTCCAGCTCCTTTCCAACCTGTGTTCTATTTCTGTCACCAGCTCGTAATTGTGTGTTTTTGTTCATGTCAAACAGTTGGTTGCCATGTGGAAGGGGTGTGAGGTCACCCCTGGAGTGTTACCGCTCGGCCACATGGATACGAGCGGCGAGGGAGCCAAACCGCACTCCGGCAGGCGCGCATGCACTAAGTGATTTTTATTTTTTATTTATTTATTTTATTAAACTTATAGGCCGCCTATCCCCGAAGGGCTCAAGGCGGCTTCCAACATGGCTGTTACATAGACAGCAATCAACAACAAACTAGCAGCAGGAAGGGTCTACAATTAGAAAGATTGGGGGGAAGTGTGTGTGTGTTATTTTGTATGCGTAGATTGGGTTTTGTATGCGTTTCCCCCAGCAGTCAACCTCTGACCTCTTGCTTCCTGTCAGTGACACGACATGCATGTAAGGCAGGGGTCTTCAAACTATGGCCCTCCAGATGTTCATGGACTACAATTCCCATCAGCCCCTGCCAGCATGGCCAAGTGGTAGGGCTCATTGGAGTTGTAGTCTATGAACATCTGGAGGGCCATAGTTTGAAGATCCCTGGTGTAAGGGAACGTCTCGCTTGACTCTCTGCAGTGGGCTTTGAAAGAGAGCTACTCAATCACCTGCCTTGAAAGGCAAATGCCAAAGGTTCTGTAAGCACAGAATGACAGCAAAGAGGAGGTCTTCCCAGAAAGGGGTTGACTTTGGACCACAAAGCTTCATTTCCCCTTTCTGTTCCCTTCCCAACATAATCAACCAATTAATCTTCATTACGCTCATAGGCCAGCATAAAGTAAATAAAATACATCTGAAGGATGAAATATGTTAAAAATCGTACATACAGAAATTGGGGACGTAAAAAAATATGGAAACGTATATAAAAGAGACTGATTGATCCCTTTTCAACATACTGGAGGCTGAATCAGGAAACTGATCAGACTCCTCGTGAGGCAGGTGAGGCTGAGAGAGTTCTGAGAAAACTGACACAGCCCAGAGTCACGCAGCTTGGGCTCCATGTGGCAGGAGCAGGGGAGGCAAACCCAGTTCTGGGTGGGGAGTCACCGCCAGTCATGTGGAGGAGTAGGGAACTGAACTCAATTCTCCAGATTGGAGCCCACCACTCTTCACCTGCGCCTCCGCCCCCCAGCCCTCGATGGGAGAGAAATTTTCCCTGGGGAGGTACCTCCCCTGCCCGGTGGTTGCCTGGGCACAGGTACATGCGGGCTGGGCACTCCAGCCTCAAGTAGGCAGGGCCCAAGCTATTGAGGGCTTCGTAGGGCTTCGGGATCTTCTGCTCGCCAGTTGCCCCTCCCTTCAATCAGCGTCTCTAATTATTGTACCTCAAGCAGCAGAAGCAGGAGAAATCTCTGCCTGTGACCCTAGAGCAGTGATGGCAAACCTTTTTGAGACCGAGTGCCCAAATTGCAACCCAAAACCCACTTATTTATCGCGAAGTGCCAACACGGCAATTTAACCTGAATACTGAGGTTTTAGTTTAGAAAAAATGGTTGGCTCCAAGGCGTGCGTTTCTCGGGAGTAAGGTTGGTGGTAGTTGGTGGCTCTGCTTTGAAGCAACCGTGCAACTCTTCCAACGAGTGAATCACAACCCTAGGAGGGTTTACCCAGAAGCAAGCCCCATTGCCAGCAATCGAGCTTACTCCCAGGGAAAGGATCGCGCTTTAGTTCTTTGTATGAAAATCAGTGGGGTTTAACAGCACTTAACAGGGTTACCCAAAACTAGGTCTTAGGTTTAATGCACAATGAGAAATCAAGCCAATGACCCAGACCAGCCTATAGATATTATTAGTGGGGGGCACTCTGCGTGTGCCCACAGAGAGGGCTCTGAGTGCCACCTCTGCCACCCGTGCCATAGGTTTGCCACCACTGCCCTAGAGAGTCACTGCCAGTTGGAGTAGCCAGTTCTGGGCCAATTGGACCTGTGATCTGACCCCGTTTTAAATGGCTTCTGCATTTTCACAGTGCATTCTCTGCACGGGCTCGTTCATGTTCGTTCGTACTGTGTTTCCAAAGTTTCAGATTGGGGGGGACGTGATTGCCGTAGAAAAGGTCAGTGCGACCCAAGCCGGCTGTACATCTCGGAGCCCCGTCCTTGATGATTACTTCCTCACTAGCAGAAATGATGCGAAGTGCAGCTGTGGAACCTCCTAGAGCGTCCTTCGGTGCAGCTCCAAATTCCCATGCTGTTTGCACCCGAGGATGGAATTAGAATTTCCTCCCATTGTCCTGACTGCATGTTCCGCAGTCCTGAGCTGACGCATGTCGCTGGTTTCGAGCAAGATTTCCAAGGTGTCTGATGGTTCCTTCAGCCGAAAACCAACAAAGGGCCAAAGAAGGTTTTGTATCGAATGCTCTATAAAATGAACACTCCAGCTTTTCAGGAAGGCATCTTTGCTCTTTGTTTTCTGCTGCCTCAGAAACTAGGGGCGTTTTCCACACTTACCTTTGCTGCTCTTTGCTGCACGCTACTCTCAGCGCATGGCATCTCTGGCGCATGCCTGGGCGTCCCCACGCGGGGTCATCAAAAGGCGCCGTTTCGAGGAGCACCAGGGATGCCGCGCGCTGAGGGGGCGCGAGAGCGGCAGCGTCAGGGCGGCTGCGTTGTCGCCGCCCCTGTAGTGGGGAGTGCCAGGGGACCCCGCGCTATTTGAGGAGAGTAGCGCGGGGCTTAAGTTAAGTGGGGAAAGGGCCATGGACACAGAGTAATGGATTCAAGGTTTAGGAAAAGAGATTCCACGTAAACATTAGAAAGAACTTCCTCAGTATCAGGGCAGTTTGACAGTGAAATTCACTGCCTCGGAGAGTGGTGGAGTCTCCTTCTTTGGAGGTTTTTAAACTTATGAGATTAAAAATTTTCGATTCGAAAGCCTTTATTGGCATACGGAGATTAAAAGTGAATTATTAAGATACTGATGAGGATTAACTTTTTTTAAAAATCTATTTGAATACCCTTTTTTGGGAAACCTTTAATGGCATTTCTTGATATAAATGGGATTGCCTCTGATGATCACCTGACATTCAGAAGACCTGTTCAATATGTCGTTTGTAATTTTATAATAATCTCACAATTCAGAGCACATTTGACTGGACCATTGGTCTGCATGTTATGGTCATTTGTTATTTTCAAGGTATTCCCGGTGGAATCTTTGCATCGGGATAGTAGCCAGCAAAGGTACCACCCTTACAGTTGCCTGTAATGAAGATCTGTCATAAGACAAAGCCTGCATTTTCTCCACTGGGGTGAAAAGCAGACTTGCCCAATGCTGGCAAAACACCTCACAAGAATGGGTTTCAAGTCAACCCGACTTACACTGTATCCTGTTCTCTTTCAGAATTCGGGGAGATTTTGACGTGATCACGAACCAGCTGATCGGGGCGCATGGATACTGTACACAAGTAAACAGAGGAGGTCCAGTGGTGGGATCCAAACATTTTAGTAACAGGTTCCCATGGTGGTGGGATTCAAACTGTGGCGTAGCGCCAATGGGGCTGGGCGGGGCATTCAGGGGGCGTGGCCGGGCATTCCTGGGCGGGGCTGTGGCAAGGACGCAGCCGCTGCACCGGTCCTTGGGCGGGAAACGAATGCACGCAGGCGCAGGCTGCCACGCACGCCGGTGCACCTCCTGCTAGACTGCTTCCAGTTCTGGGCGCTACTGCTGAGAGGAGGGGCGTAAGAAAGGCCAAAATCACGTGGCAAAATCACCAATTAGTAACCCCCTCTCGGCACACACAAATAATTAGTAACCTACTCTCGGGAACCTGTGAGAACCTGCTGGGTCCCACCTCTGAGGAGGGCTCTTGGTGATGTAGACAGAGTGTACATCGGGGTCCTCCATCTTTTTGAGCCCCTTTAGAATTGTGGGTCCACACTCACTGGCCAAAGTCCATCGCTCGAAGCCTTTTCTTCCTGTGAATCCAGGAGCTGGTAAATCTGCTGCTGACGGGCAAAGCCGTGTCCAACGTTTTCAATGACGTCGTCGAGCTGGACTCTGGCAACGGCAACACCACGGCTTTGAAAGGGATCTCCGGTCGGAGCGACATCGGCTTGCTGTCCCTGTTTGAGCACTATGACGTCTGCCAGGTATTTCACAGAATCATAGAGTTGGGAGAGACCCCAAGAAGGGCCATCAAGTCCAACCCCCTGCAATACAGGAACATATAAATCCCATCAGCCCCTGCCGAAGCGCTTGGCCAATTGGTGGCCAATACATAAAGAGTGCTCTTTGACAGGGAAGATAATGCACGAGTTAAATTTGTAGGGTTTCCAAGAAGAAGAGTTTGGATTTATACCCCACCTTTCTCTCTGTAAGGAGACTCAAGGGAGCTTACAAGCTCCTTTCCCTTCCTCTCTCCCCAACAGACACCTTAGGAGGCAGGTGGGCTGAGAGAGTTCCGAGAGAACTGTGACTAGCCCAAGGTCACCCAGCAGGAATGTACTTAAGTCGCGGAGAACACATCTGAAGGTTCACCAGATGAAGCCTCGCGCCACTTCCAGGTGGAAGGAGTGGGGAATCAAACCTGGTTCTCCAGATTAGAATCCACCACTACACCATGCTGGTTTTCACCACGCTGGTTTCCAACTCCGGGTTAGGAAATTCCTGGAGATTTGGGAGCAGACTTTGTGGAGTGCACAGCGTTGGGAGGGGAGAGAACCTCAGCGCCTTACAGTCCACTCTCTCAAGCAGCCGTTTTCTCCAGGGAAACGGATCTCTGTGCTCACAAAGGAATCGTAATACCAGGAATTCTCCAGGCCCCGCCTGGAGGTTGGCAACCTTGTGAACCCAGCCCTAAATTGACCATGGGTGGTGATGTGGCCCAACTGTGCCAGCGCGCTGCCGTGACCTGCACTCAACCGAGACCACGGCTTTAGAATTACCACAGAAATGCGTAGCGAATTAGAAATAAACGTTCTTAAGGGGCCTCTCCAGGAACCGGAGCTCTCCAAGGAGTGACGGCACGTAATGGGTTGCAGACGGCATTTCAGTTGCGTCTCCTTCGCGAAACCCCCGATGCGGAGAAGCCAGCTTCTGTTATTGAAACCATCTGCCTGCCACCAAACCAGGGAGCTCTCAGGTTGCCAAATGTACCACGAGAAGTGCATTGTACCCGGCGTACATTAAGGGAGAGGGAAATACAATTTCCTCGGATTTTGTTTTATTGGGATCAAAGCGAAGCGGCTTTGGTCCAGAAACAGGGGCCGCCATCTCTTCCCGGCGGCACATGCAGAGAAGACCTTTGTGTTCTCCGTGTTCCCGTTGGCACGCTCAGGAACGGAACCGAGCCCAAACCTTTGGAATGATCCAACCCGCTCTTCCCCACCACCCCGGGCTCATTTCTCCCGCCCAGCGTTTTAGCAAATCTACTCAGTCAGCATCCCATTACTTTGTGGCTGTCTAAGTGGTAACCAAGCACGGAAAAACAAGTCAAGAGAGACAAGGTGGAGGGAGTCCCAAACGCCGTTCCCAGGAAAATGATGGAAACCTATCTTCAGGCCTTCCGAAGCGCGTTCCTATTTCATTTCCCAATTTCAGTGCGGGCAAAGGAGCAGACGATTCGTTAGCATCGAGCGGAGGAGTCGAGCGCTCCGTCGCTTGTGCTAGCTTTAAACTCAAACGCTGCTGTTTGTGGCTTGGAATCTCTCGAGGTAGTTTCCCTAGCGCGTTGTGTGGGATTCCTGAAGAGACTGGTGTGGGGGCTCTCACTCCGTGTTGCTCCCAGTAGTGGGATCCACAAAATTTTGATCCACGCGGGTTCCCAAGGTGAGAATTTGGGATTCAAACTTTGTGGCGTGTATTAGTGCCAATGGGGCTGGAAGCCCGGGAACATGACCGGAGGTGTGGCTGGGCATTCCTGCAGAGGCGAGGGGCATTCCTGGGGCGGGGGGAGGCTGTGGCAAGGACGCAGCCGCTGCGCCGGTCCTTGGGCGGGAAACGAATGCACGCAGGCGCAGGCTGCCACGCACGCCGGTGCACCTCCTGCTAGACTGCTTCAAGTTCTGGGCGCTACTGCTGAGAGGAGGGGCGTAACTAAGGCAACAATCATGTGTCAAAATCACCAATCAGTAACCCCCTCTCGGCACACACAAATAATTCGTAACCTAATCTCAGGATCCTGTGAGAACCTGCTGGATCCCACCTCTGGTTGCTCCCCAAAAAAGACCACACAGGCATGGGGTAGACTAAAGCTAGACTAACAAACGAGGCTATGGTCATGCAACTCGCAGGCTTGTGCGGCCTCAGTTTGCCTCAGAGCAATGCAGGGAAGGGAGAGAGAACTTAACCCTTCAACTCCCACTCTGCTTCATTTATTAAAACCAGACTCCCTGCTTTTAATTTGTACTCATTTATTTGCATTTGACTTACGGTGGCCATGTAGAGTTTTCAAAGCAAGAGACGTTCAGGGGGTGGTTTGCCATTGCTTGCCTCCACGTCACGGTGCAGGCATCCCTTGGACGTCTCCCATCCAGATACTTGTCAGGGCTGACCCTTCTTAGCTTCAGATATCTGATGAGATCCGGCTAGCCTGGGCCATCCGGGTCAGGGCCGACTCCCTGATCAGTTAACAGCATTTGAAAGGAGACAAACAGTGTCTTCAAAGAACACACTGTTCCCCTTTAAAATGCTAATAGCAGAGCAGAGGAGCCAGTTTCAAATACCCAGACAGGGTGGAGGTTGAATGATTGCACCTCTCTTCCTTGGAGTCACGGTCCCAAGGCAACTCGAGGCTACGCCATCCTGCAGTCTGCATTTTATGGATCGGCAGTGAGGCGGGACTGTTTGAGCCTCAGCAGGAGACGAGGATCCGTGCCTTGCTTTTTCTCCTTGTGTGGCTCTCAACGCAAGCTACATGGGGGACAACAACAAATGTCTCTGCTAATTATCCAGAGTTCCAGGGGTCTGCAACCTGTGGCTCTCCATGTCCCTATAGGCTGTATGCCTCTGGTGCAGCCTGACCAATGGGGTGTACAGCAGGACGATGACATCTTGCAATTTGGAGGTTATCCTCTGCCGATGTGATACTAGGACAGTGGGGGCGAACCTTTGGCACTCCAGATGTTATGGACTACAATTCCCATCAACCTCTGCCAGCATGGCCAATTGATTCGCCACCACGGTACTAGGAGATCTTTGCTGTAATATTCACAGCATTTTAAAAACATCTCATAGATGCCCCGCAGTACCCTGATTTAGATTACAGTCATGGCATGGTAGAAGAGGGGGGTTAAAACTTCTACCCCCATATAATTTTACCAGCTGGAACTGGCCCTACCCGTGCTGTTCCTCGGTCCCAAGCACATGACAAGATGGATCCAGAGGCCAAAAAACCCCTTTCACGCTCATGAGCAATAGATTGCCCTAAAGTAGCACCGAAAGGGATTACATTTGCCAGTTGCGGAAGGATGCAAGGAAGTCAAATGAGCATAAACCCTCTCAGGGAGCTGAGAAATTAGTCTGTCTTTGCAGCTTGCCTCCTTTCGGAAGGGTTGACATTTTCCCCAAATGAAAACCCACCCGTTGCACAGAGGGAGTCTGGAGGTACTGAAAGGTTCCAACTCTGCTGCCTCAGCCCTAGCAGAGCAGACTTGTCCAGAAATATTTTTTTTAAACAAAAAAGGAGGTCGATGGGCTTTTGTTACTGTGATTGCACAGGCCTTTTGCTTTAAAAATATTGGGTTTTTTTCTGGGAGCAGCAGTGGTGTAGGAGGTTAAGAGCAGGTGCACTCTGATCTGGAGGAACCGGGTTTGATTCCCAGCTCTGCCGCTTGAGTTGTGGAGGCTTATCTGGGGAATTCAGATTAGCCTGTGCACTCCCACACATGCCAGCTGGGTGACCTTGGGCTAGTCACAGCTTCTCAAAGCTCACAGGGTGTTTGTTGTTGTGAGGGGGGAAGGGAAAGGAGATTGTAAGCCCCTTTGAGTCTCCTATAGGAGAGAAAGGGGGGGTTTAAATCCAAACTCCGCCTCTTCTTCTTCTTCTTCTTCTTCTTCTTCTTCTTCTTCTTCTTCTTCTTCTTCTTCTTCTTCTTCTTCTTCTTCTTCTTCTTCTTCTTCTTCTTCTTCTTCTTCTTCTTCTTCTTCTTCTTCTTCTTCTTCTTCTTCTTCTTCTTCTTCTTCTTCTTCTTCTTCTTCTTCTTCTTCTTCTTCTTCTTCAATGGAGTCAAATAAAAAAGTAGAGGTAAGGAAGCTTCCTTGCACTTGAAGACCTAGCAAATAATGACCAATAGTGATGAGAGTTGGGGTGAGCGGAGTTTCCTTTTTCTTAGAAATCTAAACTTGCTCATAATTTGCTGGAGGACAAAATTGGATTTTCTATCGCATTAGGTCTGCTGGCATGGGTTGAAGAGAAGAAAAAGAGAGTTTTGGATTTATACTCCCCCCCTTTCTCTCCTGTAAGGAGACTCAAGGTGGATTACAAGCTCCTTTTCCTTCCTCTCCCCACAACAGAAACCATGTGAGGTTGGTGGGGCTGAGAGTTTCTAAGAACTGTGACTAACCCTAGGTCAGCCAGCAGGAATGCAGGAGTGTAGAAACTCATCTGGTTCACCAGATAAGCCTCTGCCACTCAGGTGGAGGAGTGGGGAATCGAACCTGGTTCTCCAGATTGGAATCCACCTGCTCTTAACCATGACACCACGCTGGCTCTCAGAGCAAGTCGCTCTTGGCCTTCTTCATTCTTTTTTTGCTGGGGGGAGCCCCAAGGAATGTAAAAATCCTGAGTCGAGCACCCTGAGCCTTTTGTTGAAATTCACTCAGAAATTATTGAAATGAGCAGGTGTGGAGAAACCACGTTTGCACAGCAAAGTGAGAAAATGGCACCAAGGAGGAAGTTTGGGGGACAGCACAGAGGCACGGGAAATGTTGTGGTTAGCAGGTGGATCTGGTAAAGACTGTGTGCAGAGGGTGGAGTAGACGGAGTGATGTGTGTGTGAGTGAGCTGCTCCAGGGACTTAAATGATAGGTTTTAAGCAGTAGGTTTTAAACAGTTTTTTAATTGTTGGTGTGTGCAGAGGTACATGTGTAATATTGGTTTGAGCTTTGTGTATTGTTCCCCATGTGATGGCCAGGATGGGATCTGGGATCCCAGTGATTATAGGGTTGGGTCGATTCATTCATTCATTCATTTCATTTCATTTTCTAATTCATTTCATTTCATTTCATTCATTTCATTCATTTCATTTCATTCATTTCATTTTATTTATTTATTTATTTATTTACGAGGCTTTCATACCGCCCCATCCCCGAAGGGCTCTGGGCGGTGCACAGCTAACAAAAGCAAAAGTACAAAATAGTTAAAACATTAAAAGCAGCAGTAATTAATAATTATCAGGAAAATGAAAATAAGGGTGGGTCCAACATCCTAATTACAAAATTCCCTCCCCAGAGGGAGGGCATGGGAGACCTTCGGTAGAATGACCAGTGACCCACGAATGTCCCAGAGGGTCAAATGAGGAGACCAAACAAAGAGGAGCCAAACAGAGCGCCACATCAGCGGCTACAGGAGTACACTCCAAAGGCCCGGCGGGAACCCCAGCTCCGAAATGCTTACAGGCCCTGCGGAACTCACCAAGGTCCCGCAGGGTCCGGACAGCCGGAGGGAGAGTGTTCCACCAGGCTGGGACCAGAGCCGTAAAGGCCCTGGCCCGTGTGGAGGCCAGCCGCATCATTGCAGAAGGGGCAGGCCATATTATAGACCAGTGATGGCGAACCTATGGCATGGGTGCCAGAGGTGGCACTCAGAGCCCTCTCTGTGGGCATGCGCAGAGTCTCCCCCCCACACACACATTTAGGTTGGCCTGGGTTGCTGGGCTTGATTATTAGCATTAAACCTAAGACCTAGTTTTGGGGAAGCAGTGTAGGTAACCCTGTTAAGCGCTGTTCAACTAAAGCGCGATCCTTTACCTGGGAGTAAGCTCGGTTGCTGGAAATGGGTCTTGCTTCTGAGTAAACCCTCCTAGGGTCATGATTCACCTGTTGGAAGAGTTGCACGGTTGCTTCAAAGCAAAGCCACCGACGACCACCAAGCTTACTCCAGAGTAATGCACACCTCGGAGCCAGCCATTTTTTTCTAAACAAAAACCTCAGTATTCAGGTTAAATTACCGTGTTGGCATTTTGCGATAAATAAGTGGGTTTTGGGTTGCAATTTGGGCACTTGCTCTCAAAAAGGTTTGCCATCGCTGTTATAGACAGAGAGTGAGATGTGGTAATGATCCCTCTCTGTCTCACCTGTGCCCTATCCTGCAGCATGTGGGTGGCAGGACGGGACTCAATAACCCTGCCTCGATGCTGGTTTTGATAAGTTCATCAATAATAAAACTGCTGTTCTCTGGGATTTTCTCGAGGACCGCAGATGGACCTGGCATGTGTCACAGAGACCACAGTGAGGGAAGGGGAAACTGTTGACCTCAAATGAGCTCATCCCCCCCCGCCCCCCCCCTTCGTGACAATCTACCAACCCCGGACACAGGGCTGGGGTGGTGGCATGGCGATACTCACCTGGGATTCCATCCTCTTTCAAGCGACCCCTGTCCCGCCGATCACTGGTATAGAGTATTTAGGCCTCCATCGGGACTCAGAGGAGAGACAGGCTGTCTTGTTGGTCTACCGGTCGCCTAGCGCACCATCTGCAGCCTGCCGTGGCTCCTGAAGGTTGTGTTGGAGTGGGCATTGAGGTTTCTCAAACCTATTATGTTGGGGGACTTCAGTGTCCATGTTGACTTGACCTCGCAGATCTAGTGTCATCCATGGCGACGCTAGGTCTCTCTCCTTTAGGAACATTGAGGGCCCCACTCTGGATTTGATCATTGGGGTAGGTATGGATATGGCCCTATCCTTTATAGAGCCATGGTCCATCCACAGATTGAAATTGCTTCCCCCCCCCCCCCCCATTTAGGCGTTGGGCATAATTGGGCCTGCCAGCAGAGATCTATGGACCCCATTGGGTTCCAGAACATCCTGCGGGAGTCACCACCACGTAGAAAACTGCAGGAGTTCCATAATTTTGGTACCATAGCTGAGAAGGCTCCATCTTGGGTAGCGCGTGCATCAACCCAATGAAAACCTTTTAGTTTGTCCTTCATTCCAAGCGACTTGTCTCTTTGGGGAAGGTGGCTGCGATAAACAGCTTGCTCGATTTCCAAAATGCTTCTGGTAATGTCATCATTCCCACATTTATCCCTTCGGGTTTCTGTTCTCAACTCAAGGATTTCTCCGACAAACAGACGGACCATTGTGTGGAACAATGGGCTTTAAAAATAGTAGAAAATGGTTATCTAACTCTCACAATGAGAGAACCGTGGGGAAATGGGGTTTTATTTATATAATGTTTCTGGCATGATCAGGAGATGATTCTGCATGTTCAGTGGGTAGAGCTTATTTTGTACATTCTTGGAATGGTGGGGGAGATGCTTTCTCTAGGTTTATGCCATTGTGGTGTGATCTGTGGAACAGACACGTGGGTGTGACGTGGCTCTTTCAGTGACAATATACAGAAAGGTACACGGTACAAATTACAACAACCAGAACAAATACAGTGAGCACTATCCTGTGCCATGCACTTCGGAAAAATGATCAGGCTGGCCTCGACGAGGGGCAGGGCCTTTTCAGCCCTGGCCCCTACCTGGTGGAACAGGCTCCCTAGGGAGATCAGGGCCCTGCGGGACTGGCAAGAGTTTCCACTTGGGGCCACGCCAGGCAGGACCTGCTCCGCCCGGGTGTTTTAAGCCAGCCTGAGTTAAAAATACCATCTACACAGTGTCATCCGGCCTCCCGTGGGCACAAGAGGGGGGGAAGGGGGGTAGCCAGACGCCGTCCACATTTTTAAATGGGTTCTGTTTTTTATGTAATTAATATTTAAATTATGTTTTAATGTATGTTTTAACCTTGTTGTGAACCGCCCTGAGCCCTCAGGGGGAGGGCAGTATATAAAATAGATAGATAGATAGATAGATAGATAGATAGATAGATAGATAGATAGATAGATAGATAGATAGATAGATAGATAGATAGATAGATAGATAGATAGATAGATAGATAGATAGATAGATAGATAGATAGATAGATAGATAGATAGATAGATAGATAGATAGATAGATAGATAGATAAAAGTCTTGAAGAAGCGCAGAAAGTGTGAAACGGATTTGCAGCACTTTCTGTTATCCTGGAGGCAGACTTTTCCTCTTCATGACCTCATTGCGTATTCGTGCAACTATGCACTGCTGTTTGTAGATATAATTGCCTGAAGTACTGTTCATAGATTGAACTGATTTTCTTCAGTTTTCAAGACCTTCTTCTACTTTACCTGTAAGTCACTGTTTATATATGCACAAAGTGTGACTGCTGTTTTATGTAAGAACATAAGAACTAGCCTGCTGGATCAGACCAGAGTCCATCTAGTCCAGCTATCTGCTACTCGCAGTGGCCCACCAGGTGCCTTTGGGAGCTCACATGCAGGAGGTGAAAGCAATGGCCTTCTGCGGCTGTTGCTCCCGAGCACCTGGTCTGCTAAAAGGCCCATTTACCAGTCTCAGATCAAGGAGGATCAAGATTGGTAGCCATAAATCGACTTCTCCTCCATAAATCTGTCCAAGCCCCTTTTAAAGCTATCCAGGTTAGTGGCCATATCCACCTCCTGTGGAAGCATATTCCAAACACCAATCACACGTCGCGTGAAGAAGTGTTTCCTTTTATTAGTCCTAATTCTTCATATGCACTGTGAAAGTTTGTCATTTGCTGTGATTGCAAATAAGGTATAGTCCATTCCGCACAGCACAAAAAAGGCATCTATGGGACGTCTTTAAAAGAGGTGACTTGGGTCCTTTCCACACTGCAAAGGCGTCAGATGGGAAAAGAGGCTGTTATCCCACCTGCCCATTTTGCTCTCCGGTCAGTTTCATTCTCTGCTTGTGCCCGACATTTCGTGTGCTATGGAAGGAATTCTTCCTGCTTCCATTTGCTGAGCGTTGCCCCAGGATGTTTGCTCTGCAGGCTCTGATCCTGGGCACCTTTTCAGCCCAAAAAGTACATAGTTGTACTCAGCTGGTCCTTCCAATTCCGGCAATACATACTTTCCCTATTTTTTTAAAGCATTTTGAGGAGCTATCTTTGTAGCTATGCAGACACCCGGAAGAGAATCTTAACTGCTTGGAAGACAGGTCTGCCACCCACTGAAAAGCAGTGGTTTTGGCGCAGTGGTGGGATCCAAAAATTTTAGTAACAGGTTCCCATGGTGGTGGGATTCAAACAGTGGCGTAGCGCCAATGGGGCTGGGCGGGGCACAATGGGGGTGTGGCCGGGCCTTCAGGGGCGGGGCATTCCTGGGTGGGGCTGTGGCAAGGACGCGGGAAACGAATGCACGCAGGCGCAGGCTGCCATGCACGCCGGTGCACCTCCTGCTAGACTGCTTCAAGTTCTGCGCGCTACTGCTGAGAGGAGGGGTGTAACTAAGGCCAAAATCACGTGGCAAAATCACCAGTTAGTAACCCCCTCTCGGCACACACAAATAATTAGTAACCTCCTTTCGGGAACCTGTGAGAACCTGCTGGATCCCACCTCTGGTTGGGCGTTGGGGAAAGAAAGGGGGAAGCTATATATTGCCAGATTGCTGTTACCAAATTCTAGAATTTCATATATGCAGGAATACAATTGATAAAATAGGGAGGGGGATATTTTGGCTTTGGTTTTTTTAATTGTTTCTCTCTTGTGTAGGTGGGCTGTTATTTAAAGACCCCCAAGTTTCCCATCTGGCTGGTCTGCAGCGAGAGTCACTTCAGCGTTCTCTTCGGCACCTGTGAAGGATTTGCTTTCGAGGACTGGAAGCGGAGCGGCGGTTTGACCTGGCACTGCTATGGCGGCAGCCAATCAGCAAGAGGATATCCGCCTGACCATGTTGCAGGAGACAAAGCGCCCTTACAGAAATGCTGAGCCTCGAAACACCTTGCCCCTGGGTTTTGGAAATATCGGCGGTACACTTGACATAGGAAGAAGCAGATTCCCTCCATTTGGTCACGCCACTGATATTTCCCTTTGTGCAGCATTCCACTCTTGTGCAGCAGTGGCGTAGGAGGTTAAGAGCAGGTGCACTCTGATCTGGAGGAACCGGGTTTGATTCCCAGCTCTGCCGCCTGAGCTGTGGAGGCTTATCTGGGGAATTCAGATTAGCCTGTGCACTCCCACACACGCCAACTGGGTGACCTTGGGCTAGTCACAGCTTTTCGGAGCTCTCAGCCCCACCCACCTCACAGGGTGTTTGTTGTTCCCTGCAGGAGAGAAAGGGGGGATATAAATCCAAACTCTTCCTCCTCCTCCTCCTCCTCCTTATTATTATTATTAATTCTTCCATCTGAACACTCACACAGCCTGAGCTCAAACCATTCACCCCCACTTCCCTGCCTTTAGCGTCATGGAATTTGGGGAACCCTGCTGCCTTTTCATAAAAGGAGTTGCATAATATCACCCGTCGCTTCTTTCTAAGCTACCAAAAGATTCTTTCTGCTCTTCTGTTGACTAATGCAGGTTTTTGCTAAAGATGCCATGGTAACTTTGCTTTTTCTGTTTTTCTTCCTCACCTACAAGCTATGATTATAGTACCTATATCCCCATACTTTCCAGAGGGTATCTTTGTTCTCCGGCCTTTTGGCAGGAGGCAATTTGAACTTTGGAAACTCTCTTCCCCCACCCACCCCCCACCCCCGGCAGACCCACCTGGGCCCAACCACGGGGGCTATAGCAGTAGTCGAGTTCACTGAAGCCGCCATTAAGGAGCTGTGGGCGTGCTCAGTCGAGAGCTGTCATTCAGAGAAAGCGGAATTGCGCAGGCAGCGGGGAGATATGTGGAATTGCGTTCTGTGATTCCGTTGTATTTCTCCTCCTCCTGTCTTCTTTGGGATCTCACTGATTCCAGATCTACCCGGCACACACCCCTCCCCTCCCCTCTATAGTAGCAGAGAGACTAATACAATTCCCAAAAAGACAGGGGTCTAGATGTAATCGGTATCCTGTCTTTAATTTACTTAACTCTTAACCCGTTATTTAAATTTTAAGAAATTGCTGCTATGGAAATTTGTTTTAATGTGGTTAGTTTTAGTTATGTATTTTATGTGCTGTTATTGGAACAGCTGTATTGTGAGCCGCCT
>NC_059435.1:73351794-73414713 GCF_021028975.2 Sphaerodactylus townsendi | reverse complement strand
ACATCTGGAGTGCCAAAGGTTCATCACCACGGACCTAGGAAGAAACGAAGCAGGCACGGAAAGCCTGAAGCCTCCGACAAAGGAGGATGGAGAAGCGGGAAGATAAGAACCTTTGGCTGAACTTTATTTTGGCCACCTCTCTCAATCTGTTTTCAGAGAGGTCGGGATTCTGAAAAGATGGAGGGCTGCGTCCTACAGTAGAACTGAGGCAGAATGTTCCTGGATGGGAGACCATCAGAGGCAGAGCAAGGGGAAATGGTGCCCGGGGCAAAACCTTGCCGTGAGACAAGGGGCGTTTCCCCACTCACCAGGATCCCCCCTATGCCGCGCGCTGCTCTCAGCACGCGGCATCCCTGGCGCACGCCCGGGCATCCCCACGAGCGCAGAGTCATCAAAAGGCGCCGTTTACAAGAGCACCAGGGATACCACGCGCTGAGGGGGCGCAACAGCGGCAGCGTCGGGGCGGCTGCGCTGTCGCTGCCCCTGTCGTGGGGAGTGCCGGGGGACCCCGCGCTACTTGAGGAGAGTAGCGCGGGGCTTAAGGTAAGTGGGGAAAGGCCCAAGGCGAGGTGGGCCAGGAGCAGGTGGCCATGTGGGAACCTCTGGCTTGTTTCCTTTTGCTCTGGGCAGGCAGTAACTTCCTCATCTTTTGGGCCAGCCAAGCCCACCTTATCTCTGGCTGGCTTGCTTGCTTGCTTGCTTGCTTGCTTGCTTGCTTGCTTGCTTGCTTATTTATTCATTCATTCATTCATTCATTCATTCATTCATTCATTCATTCATTCATTCATTCCACTTATATACCGCCCTCCCCCGAGGGGCTCTAGCAGCTCAGTCTCCAAAGCTTGGCTTTGGAGCTTGGCTTTGGAGACTGAGCTGCTAGAGAACGCTGCTAACGATTTCACCCTGCTGGGGTCCTGAGAGTGGGGGGGCTGCAGGGATGTTCAAATAACAGGTATTATCAGTGGTGGGATCCAAACATTTTAGTAACAGGTTCCCATGGTGGTGGGATTCAAACTGTGGCGTAGCGCCAATGGGGCTGGGTGGGGCATAACAGGGGCGTGACCGGGCATTCCGGGGGCGGGGCATTCCTGGGCGGGGCTGTGGCAAGGATGCAGCAGCTGCACCGGTCCTTGGGTGGGAAATGAATGCACGCAGGCGCAGGCTGCCACGCACGCCGGTGCACCTCCTGCTAGACTGCTTCAAGTTCTGCGCGCTACTGCTGAGAGGAGGGGCGTAACTAAGGCAAAAATCACGTGACAAAATCACCAATGAGTAACCCCCTCTCGGCACACACAAATAATTAGTAACCTACTCTTGGGAACCTGCTGGATCCCACCTGGATCCCACCTCTGGGTATTATCCAAGAAATGTGGAGGAACTCAGCCCCAGCAAAGCCGGCAGGCACGCGGTTCGTGAAATCCTGCCAATTAACTGATCTCTGAGCCCAAGAGTCTGGTCGTTGCAGGGGTCGACAAATCCGGACAGCTTGGTCTGTTCAGATCTCAGAAGCTAAGCTGGGTTGGCCCCCGTTCGTATTTGGAGGGGAGGCTGCCAAGAAACGGCAGGGTTGCTCTGCAAGGGAAGGCTCTGGCAAACCACCAGCTTGTCTGACCTGACCCAAATGATCCGGACTAGCCTGATCTGGTCAGATCTTACGAAGCGAAGCGGGGTCAGCCCTGCTTAACGGTGGGGCGGGGAGCAGTCGCTCTGTTGAGCTCCTCCAACTTTTAAGATGAGTTTTAAACTTTTTTTTACCCTGCTTAGTTTTTATCTCTCAGCATATCCTTTTATTATCCTTTTATTATCCAAAATGTTTTACTGTTTAAAGGGCAGAGCCTATTAATGCTGGCGTGGGGAGTTGAGCACTCTCCCAGCTGTTTTTCACGGCCTTGTTAGGATTGTATCGGTTGAAACGACTGAGTTTTTACGGAATTTGATTTGTTGATGAACCGAGACGCTGTAACCTGCCATTTTTAAAGGTTGCTTTTAAACGTTTGGATGGGAGACCACCAGTTCCAGGGTTGCTACACTGAGACAGGCGGCGCCAAATATCCCCTGAACTTCTCTTGCCTTGAAAACCCTACAAGGTTTCGGTTAAGTCAGCTACGACCGGATTGGCCCAAACCAAAAAACCCAAGCAAAATCTGATATTATGAGAACTGTGTTTTGATTGGTTTTTCAATTCAAGCTTGTAACCTCAGTCAATGTGAGTACATCCACTGACATTTTATCTTCCTCTATCACAGTGACCCACATTTATCACAAAGTGCCAACACGGCAATTTAATCTGAATACTGAGGTTTCAGTTAAGAAAAAACAGTTGGCTCCTAGGCGTGCGTTACTCGGGTAGTAAGCTTGGTGGTAAGTGGCCTTGCTTTGAAGCAACCGTGCAACTCTTCAAACGGGTGAATCACGACCCTAGGAGGGTTTACTCAGAAGTAAGTCACATTGCCAACCACCAAGCTTACTCCCAGGTAAAGGATCACGCTTTAGTTCTTCGCATGAAACTCAGTGGGGTTTAACAGCGCTTAACAGGGTTACCTACACTGCTTCCCCAAAACTAGGTCTTAGGTTTAATGCTAATAATTGAGCCCAGCGGCCCAGGCCAGCCTAGATGTGTGTTTGTGAGGGGGATGATTTCTCCCCCACATGATGAACTCTGTTTGTGCGTGCCCACAGAGAGGGCTCTGGGTGCCACCTCTGGCATCCGTGCCATAGGTTCGCCACCACTGCTCTATCAGGTTGGATCAGAAAGCCCCCCCCCCTTCCCCCTCACAACAATGGAGGGGATTGTCATCCGATTTGGAATAGAAAACGCCCCCGCCTTGGGGACGTGTTGACTTACGAAGCGTCGCCGCTGTTCCCGCCGCTGTCTCCGAAGATAAGATGTCGCAGGACACAGCCTTGGACGGCGGCCAGGACCCCGCACGGTCCCCCCTAGACGGAGGGGTCATGAGAAGGAGAAAGGCAAACAGAGGGGGTTGTTTGAGGCTAGTATTTGGCATTCCAGAGAGCCAGATCCCATTTGTTTCTTCTCTGTTTTGACCATAAGATTACATGCATTTCCACTGCTGCATTCATAACAGGCAAGTGTGGTCTTCTATCCCTTCCCTCTACTTCCCTGAGAAAACCCCCCCAGTAAGCATTGCCGCCGATAACATCACGGGGGACGGACGCCGTTGCTTTTGTCCTGCTTTCGAGAAAGAAAACAACCTCCCGATTTCCTGGCGGCCAAATCACCTGAGCAAATGTCACCGAGGGCAGGGTTTTCTGCAGCACGCCCGAAGGCCTACTGCTCCGGCCCTGCCTGGATTTTTGTTTAGAAGTTCGGCCAATTTTAGCGGGAACTGATGTTAGAGCGAGGGGGGGCTTTGGATTCCATTCTGGAGCGCTGACTGGAACAATTCCTGGATGACATCTGCAGAAAGTGTTTTGGGCGATGGGCTTACGTGCTGGAACATCTTGGTTTTGCACTTGGCTGCTCGCAGGCCCGGTGGGAGAATATGGACGCGCGTGGAGTTCCCGTGCATTAGCCTCGGCTTTGCTCTGGAATTATGTTCCTTGGTTCTTCGGTTAGGCCTGGAGGCCCCGCCAGCATGGCGTATCTTAGGGGTGGGATAAGCCAGGCGTGTGTGCCCCCAGGCGCGACGAGAAGCCTCAGCTTTCTCACCAGGGTGCTCCCTGCTAGCCTCTTATCTTCTACTTCAGGCATAGGCCGCTTCCCCACTTACCTTTGCTGCCCTTTGCTGCGAAGCTACTCTCAGCGCCAGCGGGTATCTTCTGGCACGCGCCCTGGCGTCCCCACGCTGGGTCATCAAAAGGCTGCCAGGGAGGAGCGCCCAGGGATGCGAGACGCTGAGGGGGCGCGAGAGCGGCAGCGTCGGGGCAACTGCACTGTCGCCGCCCCTGTAGTGGGGCGTGCCACGGGACCCCGCGCTACTTGAGGAGAGTAGCGCGGGGCTTAAGGTAAGTGGGGAAAGGGCCATAGACAGCTTTAAAAGTCAGATTCGCAGAGGAGAGATCGGTCAGTGGCTACTAACTCCGACAACTAAGGGGAGAGCCTCCACGTACAGAGGCAGTCAATCTTTGACTCCCAGTGCCAAGAGGCAGAATGGGCCTCTGTCATTGGCCCTGCAGGGAAACTGCTTGGTCACTCTGTGACATACGATGCTGGACTAGATGGACCATTGGCTGGAGCCAGCAGGCCTCTTCTGAAGTTCTTAGGTTGTCAGTGGCTTCGGACCCCACCAGTGGGAAAGTGCCTGGCCTCCTTATGTGCAACCGCTGTATCTTCCCCACCAAATCATGTGCAACCCTTATTCAATCCCCCCCAAGTCTACTTGTGCACCACCCCTGTTAATTCCAATGAGCCGTAGCCCCAAAAAGAAGAAGAAGAAGAGTTTGGATTTATATCCCCCTTTCTCTCCTGTAAGGAGACTCAAAGGGGTTTACAATCTCATTTCCCTTCACCTGTCACAACAAACACCTTGTGAGGTGGGTGGGGCCGAGAGAGCTCCGGAGAACTGTGACTAGCCCAAGGTCACCCAGCTGGCATGTGTTGGAGTGCACAAGCTAATCTAGTTCCCCAGATAAGCCTCCACAGCTCAAGTGGCAGAGCGGGGAATCAAACCCGGTTCTTCAGATTAGAGTGTACTTGCTCTTAACCACTACACCACGCCGGCATAAACAGTGTCCCGCCGTTTGTCCAAAGTCCTCTGCCACCATGCTAGAGCATTACCTTTCTTTGCACGATGCCATACTTGAGCTCCGGCACATCGCTGAAAACGAAGCTCTGAATTTTCCACTCCTCGCTGAAGCAGCCGAGGCTGGAGCCAAACAATAAGATTTTCAGGTCCTTAATTAAGAGGAAATAGAAAGGGGGGAGGGGGGCAGCATAAGTGAAAAGGGAAGGGGAGAGAACACACACACACACACACACACACACACGGTCTCTGTGTACGAAAGGAAGGCAAATGGAGATCTATTTTTACAGCGCTTTTCCAAGAAGAAAGGAGAAACGTGGCAGCGCCGCATCTCAGCCCGCTGCTCCGCTCTTTTAATTCCCTGTTTCGTAAATACTGTACGTTGCTGGATTATTCACTCGAGGAGTCAGCTTTTCCTTTCCTGACAATGTTCCCTTGGGGCAAACCGTTCTGTGTCAGAGCCACTATGCGGGTTTTCTGCCTGGGGTGGGGAGGGGGCTCCGAGCGCCCTAAATCATTTTCAGGAAGCCCACGTCAGGCCTAATCATAAGGCAAAAAGAAGGTCGTTGGGTTTCTGCGAGAGGCCAGCAACATAATAAAGCTGTAAACTGCTCTTTCCAGAAGCCAGACGGTTCTGCCCCCGTCTGCTCCTGAATGTTTGTCTTAATTGGCATTTTTAATTCAATTTGTATTGTTTTTCTTCACTCTGTCAGGCGTAAATAGTTCTCCATGGCCAGTCCTGTCCACAGGCTCTGTTAAATGACAGGCCATTAGCTTGCTTTATCTAATCACTGGTGTGCAGAGCGGGCAACCAGCCCTCGCTTTTGAGGATACGCCTTGTACTTGGCCCATCGGGCCACGCGTGGTGTTTCCTGAATGGTTTCCAAACCAGGAAGTAGGTTGGAACCCAGAATTATAACTGACCAACAGACAGCAGAGATCAGAAGAAGAGTTTGGATTTACATCCCACCTTTCTCTCCTGTAAGGAGACTCAAGGTGGCTTACAAGCTCCTTTCCCTTCCTCTCCCCACAACAGACACCTTGTGAGGCAGATGGGGCTAAGAGAGTTCTGAGAGAACTGTGACTAGCCCCAGGGCAAGCAGCAGGAATGCAGGAGTGCAGAAACACATCTGGTTCAGCAGATAAGCCTCTGCCACTCAGGTGGAGGAGTGGGGAATTGAACCTGGTTCTCCATATTAGAATCCACCTGCTCTTTACCACTACACCTCACTGGCTCTCAGTTCCCCTGGATAAAACAACTACTTTGGAGGGTGGACTCTTTATAGTTCTTCCAAGGGTAGGAGCTCAAAAGTTTGTTTGGCACTGTTTTCAAGCAAATCGCAATCAGCCCATGATAGTTCAGAGTTATTATAGCAAGGATTATCATGTCTAATGCTCGATGGTTGTTTGTTTTGCTCCCTTGGGTGAATGGAGGCTGCCCTCATTGATCTAGTATTTACAGGCAAGGAGGCTTTGGACTTAGGTGTTGAGGCTTGTGGTACAAGTGGATTCACTAACTGATTAGCAAAAACTCTGCTTAAAAATACTCCCTTCCTTGTGAGCAATGTTTTACTTTTTAGCATCAGGGAGGGAATGGAAGCAGATTTAAATGTTAAGACAAACCTCTGTGGTTGATACATTGAATGTGGATAGATTCTGTCAAGAGCCTCAACAGATTGCAGAGCTATAGTCTTTAACCTGTTTTCCAATAACATTTTTAAATTATATCTGGCATCCCTTAGGGAGTTCCATTCAGGGAGGCTTCCTTTATAGTTGAATGCGATCACACAGATTTTGTTAGGCATCAGTTTAAGCTGCTGCTGGGAACTTTTGTTATGACTTTACACTTTTCCCTAGGACTTTGGCTGTCAGCATTACTATTTGACACTTCTGTGGCAGGGTCAGAGGGTGGACTCTGTGGCATTGTACTAGGATTCCCAACCTCCAGGTAGATCCTGGAGCGTGCTTGGTATCACCACTGATCTCCAGACTACAGAAAGCAGTTCCTTCAGAGGAGCTGGCCAATTTGGGGTGTGGACTCTGGCATTTTACTAGGATTCACAACGACGATTTGGGCACAGCATGCACACAAGGCAACAACCAGTAAAATCATCATGCCCAGGCTACAAAAATAAGCAAAAAAGTTGCTAACACACGTGCAAATTTATTCTAGCAACGAACAGAAATGAAACGCAAGGATCAAAGTCCTATGTGAGACTCTGGTCGAATCCCCACTACCGTCTTAGCCAGGTTTCAGAACACAAACTAACCAGGTTTGAGGGACAACCTCCCCATTGCTTGCGTGGCAGATTCCCTTTCTGGCGCTCGTTCTCCCCGTTAATCTGCGTTCCGGCAGAACCTGGTTGCAAGTGGCATAGACCCCATTAACACGGTTCAGTGCCGATCCGAGGGGAGGGATGAGGGTTGAAACTCTGACTCATTTCCCGCCCTGGAGTGTGACGCAGAATTTGGGCAACCAATCAGCACTGCAATGCACATGCAGCCTTTCCTTGGTTTCATTTCCGCTTTTGCAATCGGCCAGCAGAAGGGGATGCAAACATTAAGCAGTCAAACGTGTAACTTTGAATCGTTCATATGGTTTCTATTTACGGAGGGTAACGCATTTAAATCCGTTTGCAATGGTGCTTAAACGCTAAACTTCTTACATGCTGGTTTTTTTTATCACACTCGCTGCCACGTACGCTTCCCGCAGTGGGAAAAGGTCCCGCCCATCAAGGCACGCCAGCCAATCAGGGGAGACCGGCTAAGCCGAAGCCCGCTTTGGTAGTGGGGATTACTAAGAGTCCTGCAACCGGGTGTGTCTGCTGTGTGCTTGCCATGTGGGGAGGGAGAAACTCCAATGAAGAGGACACGCTTTCAATAACCAACAGGTTTGGATCTGGCGCGGCAATTTCAAGTGGGGATTCGACCTCTGTGGCCAAAACACTAGTCTCACACCACCATTGTGCAAATACCAAAAAGAAAGAAAACGTCCAGATAGTCCAATATGCAGATTAGCTCCTCGCGCACATTTGCAAGTGGGATTTTGCTACTTTGCATTGCAGTAAAATCCAGCTGCAAAAGTGCACTGAAAGTGGATTGACGCACGCTATTCTCCATGTGTGGGAGAGGCCTGTGATTGCACTGCTCTACTCCTGTGTTGGCTGCAACAGCCACCATTTCCAGGCGTGGGATGTCGCATCACTTACTCTGGCCAGGCAAAAGTCAATAGGTTTTGACTTCAGTTGGAGCACAACCATCGCGGATGGATCAGAGATCTTGGAAACCTCCACAGCAGGTACTTCGTCCTCGACGTCAACTGCAGGTTGGGGAGAGGGAGAACACAGTATTTCGAATCCAAATGGACAAAGTGTTGGCATGTCATATATCTGACGTCACCGTGATAAAGGACAAGAAAGTGACCATCATCGACATAGCAGTACCCGGTGACAGCAGGGTCATTGAAAAAGAACATGAGAAGGTCACGATTTGAAAATCGAGCTTCACGTCCCCGGCACAAACCAGCTGCGGTCGGCCCAGTGGTGATCGGCATCCTGGGCGCCATCCTGAAAACACTCGGGCAGCACTTGAAACATCTTCGAATCGACAAAATCAACATCTGTCAGATTCAGAAGGCAGCCCTGCTGGGATCCGCAGGAATACTACGAGGGTACATTACAACTTCCTAGGCCTCTGGGTGAGGCTCAAATTGGAATGAAAGGCCAGCAACCAGCTCAAGAACTGGCAGCTGCGAACTCAACCATATTAAAGTGGGTGTAATCAGTGGTGGGATCCAAAAAATTTAGTAACAGGTTCCCATGGTGGTTGGATTCAAACTGTGGCGTAGCGCCAATGGGGCTGGATGGGGCATGACGGGGGCGTGGCCGGGCCTTCTGGGGCAGGGCATTCCTGGGCGGGACTGTGGCAAGGACGCAGCCGCTGCGCCGGTCCTTGGGCGGGAGACGAATGCACGCAGGCGCAGGCTGCCACGCACGCTGGTGCACCTCTTGCTAGACCGCTTCAAGTTCTGCGCACTACTGCTGAGAGGAGGGGCGTAACTAAGGCAAAAATCACGTGGCAAAACCACCCATTAGTAACCCCCTCTCGGCACGCACAAATAATTAGTAACCTACTCTCGGGAACCTGTGAGAACCTGCTGGATCCCACCTCTGGGTGAAATGTTGAGGGTTTTGCCCTGGGTCAGAAAAATTTAATGGCCACACATTTAAATTTTCAGGTGAGCAGATTTAGGCCAAGCGCTAGGCAAAAAATTTTTAGCTTTACCAATGAAGGGAAATTGTCCGGGGAGATTGTGGGACCTCATTTCACGGAGGTTTCCGTGAAAAGTGACATCTAGCCAAAAGCTGCTTGGGAAAAAGAGTGTGAGATCACGTACCTAGCTCCAAAGCATCCTCCCCGCAGCTGCCTTGACTGGAAATGGACGCCAGAGTCCTTCTGGATTGAAAACAAATTAAGCGACAAATTACCACAAAAAGACCCCACCACAACACTGGATACTTTATTGAAGGTATTTTTATACCGCTTTTCCCTGCCAGCTCAAAGCAGGGTCACAGAAAAACGAACCACGAAAATCAGATAGACATCTAAAACTCAGAGAAGCTGTAAACATGGGAGTGAACAGGACACTACAGAAATGGGGGAAAGTCCTCTTGGACAGTGCTGGCTTAAAAGACTTGCTGAAAGAGCAAAAGAGATGGTATAGCCCTCTCCAGGCAGACTATCCCACAGAGATGGAGCTGCCTGTCCAGGGACTATTATCTATGTAATTGTGGTGCGTTCCCAATTCAATGTACCCCGTATATACCGGCGTATAAGACGACTGGGCGTATAAGACGACCCCCCCCCCCCACGTTTCCAGTTAAAATATAGAGTTTGGGATATACTCGCTGTATAAGACTATGTCAAATGCTTATGACATGCAGGTGCTGGACGTCTCTAGGAGAACTCCAAAGAATCGTGCCCCGAACAACTTGGGGGAATTTTCCCACTCAGAGGAAGAGGAGAAACTTGACCCCCCCCCTTTCACATTCACCAAGTTTCCAGATCATCTCTCCCTCTGGGGGGGAGGCGCACTGACAGTCTCCCGGTCAACTGCTCCAGGCACCACCACTGCCTTTCACTCCCCCCACCAAGATCCAGCACAGTGCTGAGGCCAGGCGCCGCACGCCAACGGCCGGGGAGAGGATGAGCGCCGACAGGGCTGACTCTAAAGGTAAAGCATGCACTAAGATCATGGCAGGTGGTGGCGACGGGCTGCAGTTGCACAGGCAGGGAGACAGGCCGGCGGCTGGGCAAGCTAGAGTAGGGCAAGTTTTGTGTTCAGGAGTGAGGAACTGAACCCAGTGCGCGGGGCAGCAGCAGAGCTGCTGCTCCACATCCTGGGCGCTCAGTACCACCCACTCAGTACCCGGCGTATAAGACGACCCCAGACTTTACAGATGATTTCCCAGGGTTCAAAAGTAGTCTTATACGCCAGTATATACGGTAACTGCCTTAAGACAACAAATCAATGCTGCTACAGAAAGATATATGTAACCAGCCTGCTATATGTAACCACTGCCAACTGTGCATTCTTTCCTTGGATTCCTTTTACTTTATGGTATTTCTGAACCCTGGGGCTTTGGTGAGAACAAACTTAGGGCTTCCTCTTGATATCTCTGGGTCCCATGGGGAAACTGTATTATGTCTTGTTATCTTCCAGTGGGGCAGGAAGCTTTCGAGGGTGCAGGCTCTTCTCTCTGCTTACCTGCTGCCAACCAGCTTCAACAAGGGGCATGCCTCAGTTCCAAAGACTGTTCTTCACAAACTCTTGGAAAAACGGGAGAGGGGCTTCCAGTGGGGAATAAAAGGGGACTCTGAATGCCAGTTTCATCAGCACTGGCTTTGCCAAGTATGGTGCTTCGATACCTCATCAAAAAACGCTACCGATCAATACTTCAGAGTTTATTGGCTTAAGCTTCCGAGACCTAACCCTGCCACAAAAGAGGCCCTTCCTTGGGCAGATACAATCTACCTCCTCACACATGGAGACCAGACTCTCTGGGAATAGAGAAGGTCCAACTGATTTAGCTCACAGATTGCTGTGTTAGTGGATTGTGTTTATAATGTAAAACTGTTTTGCAACGCCCGCATTTGTTTTTGGCAAACTGTTATGTAGTCACAACCCTTGGTTCAAATAAGTAACTGGAGAGCCATTTAAAGTAACAGCCGCTCGTAAGTTCAGCCCTGGCTGTTTGTTCAGGCGGACTTTGTGGTCCTTTCGGGGTCTAGTTCTTGCTCAGTTGGAGCCCGTTCACTTGCCTCACCCTAGTTTGCAATTCATTGTTACAGAGTGAATCATATTTAGGTTTTCTAAAGCCGGACAAAGCAGTACTAAATCCAGAGGTTAGAGCAGTGGTGGCGAACCTATGGCACGGGTGCCAGAGGTGGCACTCAGAGCCCTCTCTTTGGGCACTCACAAACAGAGTTCATCATGTGGGGAGAAAATCACACACACACACACCCCCACACACACACACTCATCTAGGCTGGCCTGGGCTGCTGGGCTCGATTATTAGCATTAAACCTAAGGCCTAGTTTTGGGGAAGCAGTATAGGTAACCCTGTTAAGCGTTGTTAAACCCCACTGATTTTCATGGGAAGAATTAAAGCGTGATCCTTTACCAGGGAGTAAGCTCGGTTGCTGGCAATGGGGTTTGCTTCTGAGTACACCCTCCTAGGGTCATGATTCACCTGTTGGAAGAGTTACACGGTTGCTTCAAAGCAAAGCCACCAACTACCACCAAGCTTACTCCTGAGTAACACACGCCTCACAGCCAACCATTTTTTCTAAACTAAAACCTCAGTATTCGGGTTAAATGGCCATGTTGGCACTTTGCGATAAATAAGTGGGTTTGGGGTTGCAGTTTGGGCACTTGGGTCTCGAAAAGGTTCGCCATCACTGGGTTAGAGGAACCAATTACAGAATTTGTTGCTGACTGGGGACCCCAGGCTGATTGGCTGAACTCACAGCTGAACCCAGACAGATGCTAACTACCTGATACTACCTGCCAACGGAACTCCTGTTCACTGGCAAATCTTCAGGATGTGGCTGGAAGGCACATAGTCAGTGTTGACGGCTCCTGGTTAGGAAATACCTGGAGATGTTGGGAGTGGAGCTGGGTGGGGGGGCAGGGTTGGGGGCTTCAGTGGGGTACAACACCCCATAGCCCACCTCCAAAGCACCTGTTTGCTCCAGGGAAACTAATTTCTGTTGTTTGGAGACCATTTGTAGTTCCAACTGATCTCCAGCTACCCCCTGTAGGTTAGCAACTCTGCATAATCAAGGAGAAGGAGGAGGAGGAGTTTGGATTTATACCCCACCTTTCTGTCTTGTAAGGAGACTCAAGGTGGCCTACAAGCTCGTTTCCCCTCCTCTCCCACAACAGATACCTCATGAGATAGGTGGGACTAAGAGAGTTCAGAGAGAACTGTGACTAGCCCAAGGTCACCCAACAGGAAGAAGAAGAAGAGTTTGGATTCATATCTCCCCTTTCTCTCCTGCAGGGGACTCAAAGGGGCTTACAATCTCCTTGCCCTTCCCCCCTCACAACAAACACCCTGTGAGGTAGGTGGGGCTGAGAGAGCTCCGAGAAGCTGTGACTAGCCCAAGGTCACCCAGCTGGCATGTGTGGGAGTGCACAGGCTAATCTGAATTCCCCAGATAAGCCTCCACAGCTCAGGCCGGCAGAGCGGGGAATCAAACCCGGTTCCTCCAGATTAGATACACGAGCTCTTAACCTCCTACGCCACTGCTGCTCCTAGAAGGAGGAAGAGGAGGAGGAGGAATTTGGATTTATATCCCACCTTTCTCTCCTGTAAGGAGACTCAAGGCAGCTTACAAACTCCTTTCCCTTCCTCTCCTCACAACAGACACCTTGTCCGGAAGGTGGGGCTGAGAGAGTTCTGAGAGAACTGTGACTAGCCCAAGGTCATCCAGCAGACTTCATGTGGAAGAGCAGGGAAACAAATCCAGTTCACCCAGTAGGGGTCTGCCGCTCATGTAGGGAATAAATCCGGTCCACCTGCTCTTAACCACGATTCCACCAACCATCCGGGGTGGAGAAGATCGGCCACGGCATGGAAATAAAAGAACTGAAATAAAAATGGACTACAGTGAAAGACAGTCAGCTTGTAGAAGTTATACGGGTCTGGGTTTGGCCAAGCCGAGATGGGATGGGATATCTCCTTCAAACTTTTTGTTAGAATATTCAGCATTCCTATTTCTTTCAGTAAATCCTCGCAGGAGTAAGATAGCTGCATTTACTTGGTTGTTTCTGTTCATGCCCGGCAGGTGAGCTGCTAGGTGTAGTTTTGTATGCTCCTCTTACTCCTCCTCCCTCTTTTTTTTTAACCCCTGCATCTTATTCTCCTGCTGCTGTACGTTTCTCCTTCTGCTGTGGTGTTGATGCCGTCTTGTTTTGTTACTATGTAAGTTTGTTTGCTTGCTTGTGCACTATGGCACGGGAATATTTTTTTGTCTTTCTCTCTTTGTTGTATCTATATTTGTAGCCTAATTTTTACAACTAGAATTTTAATAAAGGATCATTCCTTTTTAAAACTCTGTTGCGTTTTTGCTCTGCTAAAAACTGGGCAATTTCCGTTCTTCTACCGCTTTTTGCTTTGAGCTCCAACAATGAAAAGCAGGAAAATAATTAGCAAAGTCTTCTTTTAAAAAATCGTTTAGGATCTTCTGTGTGTAGCCTTGTATTCTAGGCGGCTTCTTGTGCCTTCTGGATACCGGTTCAGAGCTTTTTCAGGCATCTGGTTATTTATTACCTGGGAAAAATACCAACCCCAGCTCAACGGGGATGACTTCTAAGGGACGCCGTCCCACATCTGGGATTCCACAAATTTCCAGCAGAACAACGGGCACCGTGTCGTTACCTCAAGAACGGCTGGCTTGCCAGAGACCTCTTATTCATTTCCTTTCCCCGCTTGGTCTTTATTTTCTTTTCAGCAGGAGGGGAGCAAAGAAGGGAACACCCGTGTGACACTTCAGACTTTCCTAAGTTGGTTTCTGGCGCCCGGAGGGATGGCAGGTCGCCCGTCCCAGAAAAACATACCATGCCATCCTCTCATTTTCGCTCCCGGAAAAACCTTTCAGAAGTGGGTTCAAGAAAACGTGGCGGAATCCGCGCAGTGACTATATATGTACATGCCTAGGGTGGAAAATGAATCATCTGCGTTAGGAATGAGTCAAGGCATAAAACCTTGCCAACCATCTGAGGTGCAGAAGTTCGGTCACATTATGGAAATAATAGAGCTGAAAGGGAATAAAAATGGGCTGCAGTATGATCTGGTCAGCTTTGTCCATGGGTGCATGGATTGAAAGACTAGTTTCAGTGACCGGCAAACTGTGTAGGTCTGAGGAGGGCTGTCAAGTTGCTTCTGATAGTGGAGTCAGAAGTGATTTTATTCCATTTCTGATCTTGCTTTTAAATTAAGAAGAAGAAGGAGGAGGAGGAGGAGGAGGAGGAGTTTGGATTTATATCCCCCCTTTCTTTCCTGCAGGAGACTCAAAGGGGCTGACAATCTCCTTGCCCTCCCCCCCTCACAACAAACACCCTGTGAGGTAGGTGGGGCTGAGAGAGCTCCGAGAAGCTGTGACTAGCCCAAGGTCACCCAGCTGGCGTGTGTGGGAGTGCACAGGCTAACCTGAATTCCCCAGAGAAGCCTCCACAGCTCAGGCGGCAGAGCTGGGAATCAAACACAGTTCCTCCAGATTAGATACATGAGCTCTTAACCTCCTACGCCACTGCTGGAATTATGTTTTATTTCTGTGTAAGTTAGGTAGGAACACACTGTATTAGGTAGAAAGTAGGAATTATAGCTAGCTTTTGTATTTGCATCTGCACGGAACCTCCTTGGCTCAAGGCAGGAATCCACCCCTGCTCCACCTGGGCATGTCTCTTTCATTTGCTAAAACCATGAATGGATGTTGACAAAAGGGACCCCGGAAGAAGCGCCGCAATCTGCCTAATCCCGCCAGCCGGCACATAAGGGTGCCGTCGTCGTTACGTTTCGTTTCCTGACCCCAAGCACCCAAAGGACTCTTTTGTGTTTTTCCCACCAGTGCCTACCTCATCGCTTTGCCCTGCCTCTGCTGCGAAATTCAAGAAGGGACTGCCCACTGGACTCTGATTGGTTTCGATGTATTTGTAAATGTATGGTTGGTTGGTATGTTTTTGTGAATGAATGGATGTAGGCTGTCCTGTATTCCCCCGGACTCCCAGGCGGGAGAAAGTGTATATAAGTTATTGTAAAGCTGCTAGGCAGCGCAGTTGCCATGGTGTGGAGGTGCTGACACGTAGGTCAGCATCTCAATAAACTCATTTTTATTTCTTAATATTCTCGTTGTGTTGGGTCCTGTTTCTGTTCCTCTGCTGAGAGCTGGCAGTTCTGGGGAAATAAAGTTACCCAGGCAACGCGGTAACACTTCTGACTTATGAGGACCCCATTAATGACCCCATTAATTTTCTCCAAAATGCAGTATTGTTAACAGCCTTGCTCAGGTCTTGCAAACTGGAGACCAGGGGTGTTACCAGGCCGACCCGTGGTGGGCTCTGTGTTAAGATAACAGTGTCTCTACCTACCCTGCCAACCCTTGGGGTGCCTAACAGAGCTGCACCAAAATGCGGAGCCCATTCGTGGCACTGGCTAGTGTGCCCATGTAACCCCCATGCTCAGAATGGGTTGACCCAGAAAGGGGTGGAGACTCAAAGCAGCAGAAGGCTGCAGAGCTCATGTAGTTTGGAGGAGACAAGGCTACCAGACGCGGACCTTGGTTGTATAAGCCCTTAACACCTTGTTAAGGTAACTGCAATGTTGTTGGGAACTAGTGGGAAGGTAGTTGTTTGTTTTTGCTATGTTGTAAATGTTGGAGTTTATTGTTTCAGGGTTTTTTAGTGTTTGTAATGGGTGAGGGTTCTCCTGGAAACCTTCATCATGTTGAATCCTGTTCACCAAGCCCTTGGAGTCTTCAGGAGCCAACCCACTTGCAAAGAAGAATTGGACTTGGCAGTATCAGCAGACTGTAAATATAAGGACTTGAAAATGCAACCTGAACAGGACCTTGAAGTGTGACGTTACATGTTGGTGTTATATGTTATATGTTAAGAAAATAAACCATTTTGTTTTTAAAATTTGTTGTTGCAAACTCATTCCAAGTTCTGCCCCACAGAACCCACAGATAAGAGGTTACACCCACAAGGACAGAAAATCCTGTCTGGACTTGCCCTCGCACATACCTGCCTTACAAAACACCTGCCTCACACCCTTCCTAATGGGATTATTATGAGAAAACAGTGCCCCTGCCTCGAAAAGCGTTCCCATTCCGAGCCTCGGACTGTTTGCCTTGTGAAACCGAGGGACTTGTTAAAGCCCAAAACGTTCCTGCCAGTATTGTATTAATCCAAAACTACTACTTCTGACTAATCTCTCCCTAACTACCACCCTATTTACATGGCCTTTGTTTTACAGCTATGATTGACTTAAGTTTGATTCCCCACTCCTCCACGTGAGCGGTGAACTCGAATCTGGAGAACCAGGTTTGATTCCTCCGGGCTACTCCTCATGAAGCCTGCTGGGTGACCTTGGGCCAGTCCCAGTTCTTCAGAACCCTCTCAACCTAAGGTGGTGACTCCCAGGATTTTTTAGGCGAGTGGAGCGCACTATCTTCTGGGGTGCTCTCCTGTCACAGGGCAGGAAACAGGGGAGCGCCCCAGAAGGCAGTGCGGCAGCCTTCCAAAAATCGGGACATTTTTTAAAACCCGCGGGACGCGGGACAAATTAATCAAAAGCAGGACTGTCCTGCCAAAAGCGGGACGTCTGGTCGCACTATCTCAACCCCACCTACCTTACAAGGCATCTGTTGCAACGAGGGGAAGGGAAGGCATTTGTAAACCACTTTGAGACTCTTTAAAGGCAGAGGAAAGGGGAGTACGAATCCAAACTCCTTCTCCTCCTCGTTGTATAACAAGAGTTTCCCCACTCCTACATTTGTTTGAGAAACGAGGGGTATAAATCCAAACTCTTCCTCTAAAAATACATTGTGGACTCCAGGAAATGTCTTATGGAAGTGATACTTCGGGCACCATCGCACCCAGAGGCATCACACTGGATACTTTAGCTTTTACAAGACATTTCCTGGATTGTATCACCTCCCTCTCTCGGACGCTTTTCTTACACGTGTGGCGAAGGCAAGGAGAAAACCCTACAAGCAGTACATGCGATGCTAAGGAAGCAATCTATCCCACCAGGAAAATGTACCAGGAAGCAAAGAGGTCTCATCGTAAGGAAACCCTCCGGTGCTCTCCGCAGTCGGACAAGACTCCCCTTTTGATCTCCACACGTCGAAGGCCTGGTGTTTCCGCGACTGGCAAAGCTCCTGGAGGAAGACCCGCTGTTTTTACAAGAATGCATGCTTCCTCAACTGTTTCCTCTTTAGGACACAAGACAAATAAACAGAAGAGTTTATAAAACGAGGAAAGGTCTGCGGCAGTTTCCAAAACCGCCAACAGCAAGAGGAATAAGAACACGCCACACAGTTTGTCAGTTGGGAATTGTAGTCCATGAACATGGGCTGATGGGAATTGTAGTCCATGAACATCTGGAGTGCCATAGGTTGGCCACCCCTGGTCTAGCTCTATGAGACAGCAATCATCGGCCATGCTGACAGGGGCTGATGGGAATTGTAGTCCATGAACATCTGGAGTGCCATAGGTTGGCCACCCCTGGTCTAGCTCAATGAGACAGCGATCGTCGGGCATGCTGGCAGGGGCTGATGGGAATTGTAGTCCATGAACATCTGGAGTGCCATAGGTTGGCCACCCCTGGTCTAGCTCAATGAGATAGCGATTGTCAGCCATGCTGGCAGGGGCTGATGGGAATTGTAGTCCATGAACATCTGGAGTGCCATAGGTTGGCCACCCCTGCCATAGGTCAATTGAGTTAAACCCACAGACACTTCAGGGAGTCGAGAAAGGACAGCGGGCAACAACTCCAAAGTGAGCATTGTGTGGGCGGGGCCAATCGCAAAACAAAAAGTGGTTCCACATGAGAATGAGAGGTTCCATGGCAGGTGTCCTCCTCTGAGAGGATAGTATGGTGTAGTGGTTTCGAGAGGCACACTTCAATCTGGAGAAACGGATTGGGTTCCTTACTCTGCCACATGAGCAGCAAACCCGATTCTCCAGATTAGAATCCACCTGCTCTTAACCACTACGCCACCTGAAGCGTTGATTTTTTTTTCAATACAATACAACAACCTTTATTAGGCATATTAAAATAGGCTCCAGAGCATTACAGACATTTCTGAAGTACTAATCAAAAGTACATTCGAAACACAGACAGATAAACTGGATCTAGCATTGGACGTTACTTAGAAAATTCCGTCACTTGTAAAAGAAATGTTGCTACTTTTTCCAAGAGCACGGCCTCTGTGTTATTTAACAAAAGCTCCACAACAGAGTGGTCAGAGTCTCTTTCAGATTTGTCTAAGACCCGCCCAGGAGAGAAATTCCGAATACCCACATATCTCGGACAGTCAAGTATAATGTGAGCAAGCGTCTCCACTCGGTTTTTACAGTGTGGACAGACCCGATCCTGGAGAGGGATAGAAGCGTTGGTTTCATTTAAGGGAGCCAGGTGCCGTCAATGGAACGACTGGATGTTGGGTTTAATTCATCCGGCATTTTTCTAGCCTTAATTTATTTCAGCCAAAAGCAGCCTCTCTCGCTCGCCCCCTCCACACCTCCGGGAGCATTTTTTAAAAGCAGATAAAAATCCAGGCCGTTTGCACGTGCACACAAACGTGGGTGGAAAACGTGGCTCCCGTAGCGACCGTTGTGTTGAGAGCCCCACCCACATCCCGGAAGACATAAATTCACGTGCATCCATAGCTCCTTTGCATTTTTTTGCCCCCGGGAAAGAGAAGGGCCCTTCCATTGTCTGGAGAGCCTGTCTCTTTTCCAAACTGGAATTCAAGCCATGGGTTTGGCCCGGCATCGGCAAGTCTTGGGAGAAGGACTTATGGATGCGATTACTAATTTGATTGCTATTATTTATACAAGACTGCAAGGAATTGCAAGCAAGCTAAATGATCTGGAAATGCTTTCTCCCCATTCATGCACACACCCTTCACCATCACGTAAAAACAGCCCAGCTGGATCAGACCTAAAAAGGGACTCTGGAAGAAAGATTCATTAGTTATTCACTTCATTTATACCCTGTTTCTCTCACCCTGGCAAACCATTTGTTCATCTCTTCCCTTGAAAAGAAGAAGAAGAAGAAGAAGAAGAAGAAGAAGAAGAAGAAGAAGAAGAAGAAGAAGAAGAAGAAGAAGAAGAAGAAGAAGAAGAAGAAGATGAAGAAGATGAAGAAGAAGAGGAGGAGGAGGAGGAGTTTGGATTTATATCCCCCCTTTCTCTCCTGCAGGAGACTCAAAGGGGCTGGCGTGTGTGGGAGTGCACAGGCTAATCTGAATTCCCCAGAGAAGCCTCCACAGCTCAGGCGGCAGAGCTGGGAATCAAACCCGGTTCCTCCAGATTAGATACACGAGCTCCTAACCTACTATGCCACTGCTGCTCCTCATAACTCAGCTGAGACTTGACCGCAACTCCACTGAAACCAAGTACACATCCCCGCTGGTGCTCGAAAAAGGAGAAAAGGGCAGAGCGCCCAGCCTAACGTTTAGAAACTTTAAGTTCTCTTTCTTGTATGTTTGCTTAGAATATTTTTTTTAGTTTTTTTTAATATTATTTCATCGTTTTAACTGTTATACTTTGCTATGTTACTATTTTGTAATATTTTTTATATTCAACAAAGGTTTTTTTCCAAAAAGAAAAGAACCTCCACAACCCTTCTTCCTCAGGTGGACGGTCTCTATTTGGAGATTTCTCAGCAAGCTTGAGGCCTGCCTGGACTCTTCACCAGATGCAGAAGAGGGGAAAAGAAAATAGCCAGAAGCTCAGGACTGATGAAAAGCCAGGAGAGGCTTTGGGAAATGTCAAACCGCTGGTATGAAACAAATAAGGAACCTGGGGAATGAAAAGAATGAGAAAAGAATGTCTTGGCTTTAGTGATGAGGAGGGGAGGGGAGGAGGGGAGGGGAGGGGAGGGGAGGAAAGGTAACTACTCCGGGCTGCAATGCTGACCCATGAGCAATTAAGAAGAAGAAGAAGAGTTTGGATTTATATCCCCCCTCTTTCTCTCCTGTAGGAGACTCAAAGGGGCTGACAATCTCCTTGCCCTTCCCCCCCTCACAACAAACACCCTGTGAGGTAGGTGGGGCTGAGAGAGCTCCGAGAAGCTGGGACTAGCCCAAGGTCACCCAGCTGGCGTGTGTGGGAGTGCACAGGCTAATCTGAATTCCCCAGATAAGCCTCCACAGCTCAGGCAGCAGAGCTGGGAATCAAACCCGGTTCCTCCAGATTAGATACACGAGCTCTTAACCTCCTACACCACTGCTACTTGGCAATAGGGGCCAATTTGTCAGTTACAAATTGCGACCCTGATTGATGCTCAGCCCCATCCAAAGCTCTGGGCAGTGGTAGGCGGCACTGCTGTGGTGCCACCCGGCTGCCTCGGAAAGGGCTTTCCCGCGATGTGGGGAGCAAAAAATGCAAAAAGACACACACGTCCGCCACTGGAAAGGGACTGTCTCTGGGTGGTGTAACTCTGAGGGCCAAGGGGTCACACTCCCGGCCCTAAAACCTGGGTGGGAGCCAATTAAAGTCGGCTCCACTCAGTGGTGGGATCCAAACATGGTGGTGGGATTCAAACTGTGGCGTAGTTTTACCAATGGGAACGGCGGGGGCGTGTACGGGCATTCTCGAGGAGTGCGCAGGAGCATTCCTGGGCGGGGCTGTGGCAAGGACCTTGGCCACTGCGCCAGTCGCTTGGCCGAGGAAGCGAGATGCACGCAGTGCTGCAGGCTGCCTATCCGCGCCCGGTGCACCTCCTCAGCTAGACTGCTTCAAAGTTCTGCTGCTACTGCTTTGAGAGGAGGAGACCGTAACCAAGGCCAAAATCACGATGGCAAAATCACCAATTCTCACCAGTAACCCCTCTCGGCACACACAAATGAATTAGTAACCTACTCTCGGGAACCTGTGAGAACCTGCTGGATCCCACCTCTGGTAAGCACCCCAGGGAGGGCAAATGTGCCGCAGCAAGGCCTCTCTGCTCCCCCAAACCCGTTCACTCCCACCTGGATGGGGCTGTAAGTTTCAAAGTGGCAGCTCATAAGAGAAAATGAAAGATTGTCTGTCTCTCTGTCCCGCCCAACTCTCTATCATCTGGCTGGCTGGCTGCCTCTCTCCCTCCCTCCCTCTCTCTCTCTCTCTCAGAGTTGGTGGAACGCTAATGCCAGGGACTATCAGCACAAAAAAGCTCTGTCTGTCTCTCGCTCAGAACTCTGGGTAGCAGATGTGGCTGTCTCTTCCCCATGTTAATCTCCCCAGCAACCCTGTAAGGTAGGCTGTGCTGAATGTATGCACTTGGCTCAAAATTATAGAAGAGGCCCCTTCCGCACATGCAGAATAATGCCCTTTCAATCCTCTTTCAGTGCACTTTGAAGCTGTGCAGAATAGCCAAATTCACTTGCAAGCAATTGTGAAAGGGGATTGAAAGTGCATTATTCTGCACGTGCGGAAGGGGCCTTAGAAAGCTTCACGGCAGAATGGAAATTTGAACCTGGCCCAGTACTCTAACTGCTACAGCACAACGGCTCCATCTACTCTAACAGAGATGCTTCTTTAGAACCAAGAGATGAAGGCAAAAAACCCCTCCCTGGTTGTTAACTTGACCTATTTCCAGGATTTTTGAGGTACGCTTCTCCAGGAGGTTCTATTTCTGCCACCATTCCAGAGGTGGGATCCAGCAGGTTCTCACAGGTTCCTGAGAGGAGGTTACTAATTATTTGTGTGTGCCGAGAGCGGGTTACTAAGTGGTGATTTTGCCACGTGATTTTGGCCTTAGTGACGCCCCTCCTCTCAGCAGTAGCGCGCAGAACTTGAAGCAGTCTAGCAGGAGGTGCACCGGCGTGCGTGGCAGCCTGCGCCTGCGTGCATTCGTTTCCCGCCCAAGGACCGGCACAGCGGCTGCGTCCTTGCCCCAGCCCCGCCCAGGAATGCCCCGCCCCCGGAATGCCCGACTACACCCCTGTCGTGCCCCGCCCAGCCCCATTGGCGCTACGCCACAGTTTGAATCCCTCCACCATGGGAACCTGTTACTAAAATTTTTGGATCCCACCACTGCACCATTCCCATTTAGAGACCTTCGGTCCACTTCTTTTTTTTGAGCCACAATATTTACTTGTAGCAAAATGCACGCCATGTTGTCCAAAGAAGGGCTTTTTTGCTCTGAAACGGCACCCGATTTCCTCAGATGACCCAAATATTATGAGAGAAAATCCTCTCTCTGGCTCCCACCCGTAATTCCACGAACGGTGCAACATCCCAACTCCCCCATGATTTAAGACTCAGGAGGAATCCAGCATTTCAGCCTTTCCTTCTGGGGAAGGCGTCCCGAGCCAGCTTCAAAGAGGGCAACTCCTTTGCTTAAAGGTCAGCCTTCTCCGGTGCTTTCCGCATTACTCGGAGAATTTTGGCCCCAAAGCCTGCAGGTCGCGACAGGGCAACGCCAACGGCGGAACGAGGCGGCAGTGACCGGCCGGGCGGTGATTGCTTTTAAAAGGGAGCCCTCTGCTGACGTTCCAGAAACACTGCTGGCATCTCGGATTAAAGAAGACATTTGCAAGACGTTGTTTCAGTGCAAAAAGGAATTGTATTGTCGAAGGCTTTCACGGCCGGAATCACTTGGGTGCTGTGTGGTTTCCGGGCTGTATGGCCGTGTTCTAGCAGCATTCTCTCCTGACGTTTCGCCTGCATCTGTGGCTGGCATCTTCAGAGGATCTGATAGGAGAGATGGAAAGCAAGTGGAGTATTTATACTGTGAGGTCAAAAGGTGAGGCCCTCTGACTTCTCAGGCTACAGACTTCTTTGAGACTCACATACCAGGCTACTCTATTCAGATGACCTCACCTTTTCACCTCACAGTATATATACTCCACTTGCTTTCCATTCCTACCATCAGATCCTCTGAAGATGCCAGCCACAGATGCAGGCGAAACATCAGGAGAGAATGCTGCTAGAACACGGCCATACAGCCCAGAAACCACACAGCACCCCACTGGTTGTGGTGGGTTTTCCGGGCTGTGTAGCCGTGGTCGGGTGGATCTTGTTCCTAACGTTTTGCCTCATCTGTGGCTGGCATCTTCAGAGGTGTATCACAGAGGGAAGTCGGTGGGTTTTCCAGTGTGGACACAGTGTGTAACAGACTTCTGACACAGTGTGTAATAGACTTCTCTCTGTGATACACCTCTGAAGATGCCAGCCACAGATGCAGGCAAAACATTAGGAACAAGATCCACCAGACCATGGCCACACAGCCTGGAAAACCCACCACAACCAACTAACATTAACTTTTAATTACCTCACGTGTTCTAAGTTTCTGATTCCTTGGACTACCATTAGTTATTCAGACTCCAGCAAACAAGACTAAACATCCTCACAGATCCTCTGAAGATGCCAGCCACAGATGCAGGCGAAACGTCAGGAGAGAATGTTGCTAGAACACGGCCATACAGCCCGGAAACCACACAGCACCCAAAAAGAAATTCACGGGAAGGTGGACTTTATGTACGGACAGCTTACCAATGCCTCTTTCCTGCACACCAAGCCCAGCTTTACAAGGAAGGAGACCCCCGGATGTTAGTAGATCGAACGCCGGCTTGGCCATTTTAATGAGTTTAATGCTGGCCACAGCATCCCTGACAAGCGTTTGTCCAGCCACTGCTTAAAGACTGCCAGCGATGGGGAGCTTACCCCCACGCGAGGCAGCAGTGTTGCACAACTCTTGCTATAATTTTTTCCCCTAATATCCAGTCAGAACCTTTCTGCTCATAATTTATACCAGTTATTGTGAGTATAAATTAAGGGGAGAAAGGTTCTGAAAGGATATTGGGGGGGGATTGTTCTCAGGGTGGTGGTGAGAGAGAAGCTGGGCTCAGGAGATACCCTACCTTAAATGGGGAGCTGGAAACCCTACTCATGGCCTTGTACGGGAGGCTGGGTATCACAACTTCTGGTCGAAGACCGCAGTTCAGTGGTGGGATCCAAAAAATTTAGTAACAGGTTCCCATGGTGGTGGGATTCAAACTGTGCCGTAGCGCCAATGGGGATGGGAGGGGCACGACGGGGGTGTGGCTGGGCATTCCGGGGGCGGGGCATTCCTGGGCGGGGCTGTGGCAAAGACGCAGCCACTGTGCCGGTCCTTGGGCCGGAAACGAATGCACGCAGGCGCAGGCTGCCACACACGCCGGTGCACCTCCTGCTAGACTGCTTCAAGTTCTGTGCGCTACTGCTGAGAGGAGGGGCATACCTGAGGCAAAAATCACGTGGCAAAATCACCACTTAGTAACCCCCTCTCGGCACACACAAATAATTAGTAACCTACTCTCGGGAACCTGTGAGAACCTGCTGGATCCCACCTCTGCCGCTGTTCTATTCTCTCTCCACTTAACACCAAAACCTACTCCAGACTCGTAGCTGATGCTGTAAACTTGTGGAAGGAACTGAAATATCTACCCAGCACCAGCACCGACAGGGACATGCGAGAGGTTGCATCGAAACACCACATAAACGTTATCTCACAAGGCTCTGTCATTCTCCTACCTGCAATCCAAAAACTGAGCTTCGCTCTTTCTGTTCTCTTTTTTCTCGCCTTCCAGGGGCCTCTGAAAACCAGTTAGTTGGTAGCTTTTCTCGTTTGCCTTCGGATCGCGGCTAGATGCAGATTTCCTGACTCCATCTTGGGGACCGTCAGACAGCCGCCTGCCCGGCAGGTCGCTTTCATCTTGGATGGAATGTCTGGCTTTCCAGTCCCCTCTGCTTGCATGGGGACTGAACAACGTCTTGGAGGAATGCTCCTTCCCTTCGTCCAGGGAACTGGCAGAGCGTAAAGAGAGGAGATTCGCAGGTTGTCTAGCAGTTCCTTCAGTCTCGGGGAAATTTTTGCTTGCTGTGCTGAAAATGCTTTTTGTATTGTCTTCCTCTCGCAGTTGGGCTGGGTTACTGACCCCAGAGGGTCGTTTCAGATGCCTTCTTTTCAAAGAATCCTAAAATACGTTGCCCAGGAAGAATACACATGGTTATGAGGCCCTGTATGCATGCCAACATTAAACCAAGACCCGCAAGGTTTCCAAACTGAGGTTCGTAGGCAGCCATTTTGAAAATATACATCGAATGACAATCAATCAAAGTGGACAATCAAAGATAAGCAAATAGACTGGGCAAAATTAAAATCTATGGCTGAGGAAGAAGAAGAGAAGAAGAAGAGTTTGGATTTATATCCCCCCTTTCTCTCCTGCAGGAGACTCAAAGGGGCTGACAATCTCCTTGCCCTTCCCCCCTCACAACAAACACCCTGTGAGGTGGGTGGGGCTGAGAGAGCTCCGAGAAGCTGTGACTAGCCCAAGGTCACCCAGCTGGCGTGTGTGGGAGTGCACAGGCTAATCTGAATTCCCCAGAGAAGCCTCCACAGTTCAGGCGGCAGAGCGGGGAATCAAACCCAGTGGAAGTGGAATCATTTCAACACGAAACAGGTATCAGCAGCAAGCTCATCCCATGTTTGGTCTCTTTGCCCTGCTGTGGACTTCATAATTTTCTCTGACATTTTGGGGGGTAGAGTCTTGGGATGGTGGGGTTTGGGGAGAGGAAGAAGAAGAGTTTGGATTTATAGCCGGCCTTTCTCTCCTGTGAGGAGACTCAAGGTGGCTTACAAGCTCCTTTCCCTTCCTCTCCCAACAACAGACACCTGGTGAGGTAGGCAGGGCTGAGAGAGTTCAGAGAGAACTGTGACTAGCCCAAGGTCACACAACAGGAACGTAGGCGTGCGGAAACACATCTGGTTCACCAGATAAGCCTCTGCCACTCAGGTGGAGGAGTGGGGAATCAAACCCAGTTCTCCAGATTAGAATCCCCCTGCTCTTAACCACTACACCATGCTGGCCCTCAGGGGCCCTGCCGTAGCCTCCAGAGCCACCTTTTTCTTCAGAGGAACTGCACTCCATAGTCTGGAGATCAGTTGTAGTTCTGGGAGATCACCGGGCCTCACCTGGAGATTAACCCTATTTTACGATTGTTTCTAATTTAGGAAGCCACCCGGATACTTTCCCGGGGGAATACATTTCAATCAATCAATCAATCAATCAATCAATCAATCAATCAATCAATCAATCAAAACGGGAAACAGGTATATAAAAGAAAACAACAAGCTGATTGTGGTGGGTTTTCCGGGCTGCATGGCCATGGTCTTGTGAATTTTATTCCTAACGTTTCATCTGCATCTGTGGCTGGCATCTTTGGAGCTGTATCCAGCGGTGGGATTCAAATAATTTAACAGTTTCAAATAATTTAACGGTTCTGGTGGTGGGATTCAAATAATTTAACAACTGGTTGTTTACAAGTACCATTTTAACAACCGGCTCTGCCGAAGTGGTGCGAACCTGCTGAATCCCACCACTGGGTGTATCACAGAGGGAAGTCTGTCAAAACGCTGGGAACAAGATCCACCAGACCACGGCCACACAGCCCGGAAAACCCACCAGAACCAGTTGAATCCAGCCGTGGAAGCCTTCAACAATACATAAGACAGCAAGCAATCACATGCTTAGGATCAAAGGCAAGAACCTCTTGAAAGCTGGCGGTCGGACCGGCCATCATGCCTCGGATGATGAGGCCCGGTTTGGTCCGGAGTTTGTCTCTCATGGCTGTTCTGGTCTCCAAAGACTGCTCGGGAGTTCTAGGCTCCCCTCTGCTATTTTGAAGTGTTTTCTCTCCTTCAGGCAGCAAACTCTCCAATGCCTGCCCGGTCTTGCCCTTCTTGTTTTCCACGCAAGGCCTGTGGGAAGTCAGGCTGGTCACCTCCTCGGTGATTTCATCGCTGCAAAGGTTACACAGATGTGAGAGCAAATGGAAGAATGTGACGATTAATCATTCCGGTAGGAATTCCTCCAACTGAACCAATTCATATACACAGCACACAGATTTCAACACAGATGAGTGTTCTGCAATACAGGCCCTTTCCCCGCTCACCGTTTGCTGCGTGCTAATCTCGCCGAGTCAGGGTCTGTCAACGTTGTTACAATTAAAGCTTTAAATGTTGAACTGTTAACTGAGCCAATGAGTCTTACATTCTGCTTTAGCTGGGTGTAGGGCACCTAAATAACCACCTGGGAAGCAGAACACCGGGAACAGGAAGTTGAAGAATCTAGTTCCTGCCTCCCTAACAGAAGGTTGTAGAAACACCCACTCAAGATGGCCTCCGCCTCCAGGAGAATGGACCCATGTGAAGTTCTTGCCCAAATTGGGATATTTCCCCTCATCAACTCATTATATTTGTACTGCGCAGAATCCACCGTAAACTGTGTAACACCTTGAAATGGAAACTAGCTGATGATTTAAACTTTCAGTAAATATCTTGGAAATACTGTCAGCTTAGCAAGTAGTTAATATATTCAGTCCATTCAGACTGCTAGCCATTTCTGTGCAAATCTTTACTTAAGTATCTGGGGGGTGGGGTTATTCCTTCTCAAAATAAGTAGCTGTAGATCTATGTGCTGGTTATGATAAGGGTGATTTCAAGAAAGCTGTCAGATAAAAGTGGGTATATTTACCTGCAGTTCTGAGCCTGGTTTGTTTGAGGCACTGTTCTCACACAGGTGTCTTCGTCAGAGAAGGAATTCAGGAATACAGAGGTCTTTGGATTTCTAAACTCGAACTTCTTGTTCTGTGGGATGTTTGGGCTTCTAGGGTGGGGGGGGGGGGGGGTGGGGGGGGGGGGGGGTGGGGGGGGGGGGGGGTGGGGGGGGGGGGGGGTGGGGGGGGGGGGGGGTGGGGGGGGGGGGGGGTGGGGGGGGGGGGGGGTGGGGGGGGGGGGGGGTGGGGGGGGGGGGGGGTGGGGGGGGGGGGGGGTGGGGGGGGGGGGGGGTGGGGGGGGGGGGGGGTGGGGGGGGGGGGGGGTGGGGGGGGGGGGGGGTGGGGGGGGGGGGGGGTGGGGGGGGGGGGGGGTGGGGGGGGGGGGGGGTGGGGGGGGGGGGGGGTGGGGGGGGGGGGGGGTGGGGGGGGGGGGGGGTGGGGGGGGGGGGGGGTGGGGGGGGGGGGGGGTGGGGGGGGGGGGGGGTGGGGGGGGGGGGGGGTGGGGGGGGGGGGGGGTGGGGGGGGGGGGGGGTGGGGGGGGGGGGGGGTGGGGGGGGGGGGGGGTGGGGGGGGGGGGGGGTGGGGGGGGGGGGGGGTGGGGGGGGGGGGGGGTGGGGGGGGGGGGGGGTGGGGGGGGGGGGGGGTGGGGGGGGGGGGGGGTGGGGGGGGGGGGGGGTGGGGGGGGGGGGGGGTGGGGGGGGGGGGGGGTGGGGGGGGGGGGGGGTGGGGGGGGGGGGGGGTGGGGGGGGGGGGGGGTGGGGGGGGGGGGGGGTGGGGGGGGGGGGGGGTGGGGGGGGGGGGGGGTGGGGGGGGGGGGGGGTGGGGGGGGGGGGGGGTGGGGGGGGGGGGGGGTGGGGGGGGGGGGGGGTGGGGGGGGGGGGGGGTGGGGGGGGGGGGGGGTGGGGGGGGGGGGGGGTGGGGGGGGGGGGGGGTGGGGGGGGGGGGGGGTGGGGGGGGGGGGGGGTGGGGGGGGGGGGGGGTGGGGGGGGGGGGGGGTGGGGGGGGGGGGGGGTGGGGGGGGGGGGGGGTGGGGGGGGGGGGGGGTGGGGGGGGGGGGGGGTGGGGGGGGGGGGGGGTGGGGGGGGGGGGGGGTGGGGGGGGGGGGGGGTGGGGGGGGGGGGGGGTGGGGGGGGGGGGGGGTGGGGGGGGGGGGGGGTGGGGGGGGGGGGGGGTGGGGGGGGGGGGGGGTGGGGGGGGGGGGGGGTGGGGGGGGGGGGGGGTGGGGGGGGGGGGGGGTGGGGGGGGGGGGGGGTGGGGGGGGGGGGGGGTGGGGGGGGGGGGGGGTGGGGGGGGGGGGGGGTGGGGGGGGGGGGGGGTGGGGGGGGGGGGGGGTGGGGGGGGGGGGGGGTGGGGGGGGGGGGGGGTGGGGGGGGGGGGGGGTGGGGGGGGGGGGGGGTGGGGGGGGGGGGGGGTGGGGGGGGGGGGGGGTGGGGGGGGGGGGGGGTGGGGGGGGGGGGGGGTGGGGGGGGGGGGGGGTGGGGGGGGGGGGGGGTGGGGGGGGGGGGGGGTGGGGGGGGGGGGGGGTGGGGGGGGGGGGGGGTGGGGGGGGGGGGGGGTGGGGGGGGGGGGGGGTGGGGGGGGGGGGGGGTGGGGGGGGGGGGGGGTGGGGGGGGGGGGGGGTGGGGGGGGGGGGGGGTGGGGGGGGGGGGGGGTGGGGGGGGGGGGGGGTGGGGGGGGGGGGGGGTGGGGGGGGGGGGGGGTGGGGGGGGGGGGGGGTGGGGGGGGGGGGGGGTGGGGGGGGGGGGGGGTGGGGGGGGGGGGGGGTGGGGGGGGGGGGGGGTGGGGGGGGGGGGGGGTGGGGGGGGGGGGGGGTGGGGGGGGGGGGGGGTGGGGGGGGGGGGGGGTGGGGGGGGGGGGGGGTGGGGGGGGGGGGGGGTGGGGGGGGGGGGGGGTGGGGGGGGGGGGGGGTGGGGGGGGGGGGGGGTGGGGGGGGGGGGGGGTGGGGGGGGGGGGGGGTGGGGGGGGGGGGGGGTGGGGGGGGGGGGGGGTGGGGGGGGGGGGGGGTGGGGGGGGGGGGGGGTGGGGGGGGGGGGGGGTGGGGGGGGGGGGGGGTGGGGGGGGGGGGGGGTGGGGGGGGGGGGGGGTGGGGGGGGGGGGGGGTGGGGGGGGGGGGGGGTGGGGGGGGGGGGGGGTGGGGGGGGGGGGGGGTGGGGGGGGGGGGGGGTGGGGGGGGGGGGGGGTGGGGGGGGGGGGGGGTGGGGGGGGGGGGGGGTGGGGGGGGGGGGGGGTGGGGGGGGGGGGGGGTGGGGGGGGGGGGGGGTGGGGGGGGGGGGGGGTGGGGGGGGGGGGGGGTGGGGGGGGGGGGGGGTGGGGGGGGGGGGGGGTGGGGGGGGGGGGGGGTGGGGGGGGGGGGGGGTGGGGGGGGGGGGGGGTGGGGGGGGGGGGGGGTGGGGGGGGGGGGGGGTGGGGGGGGGGGGGGGTGGGGGGGGGGGGGGGTGGGGGGGGGGGGGGGTGGGGGGGGGGGGGGGTGGGGGGGGGGGGGGGTGGGGGGGGGGGGGGGTGGGGGGGGGGGGGGGTGGGGGGGGGGGGGGGTGGGGGGGGGGGGGGGTGGGGGGGGGGGGGGGTGGGGGGGGGGGGGGGTGGGGGGGGGGGGGGGTGGGGGGGGGGGGGGGTGGGGGGGGGGGGGGGTGGGGGGGGGGGGGGGTGGGGGGGGGGGGGGGTGGGGGGGGGGGGGGGTGGGGGGGGGGGGGGGTGGGGGGGGGGGGGGGTGGGGGGGGGGGGGGGTGGGGGGGGGGGGGGGTGGGGGGGGGGGGGGGTGGGGGGGGGGGGGGGTGGGGGGGGGGGGGGGTGGGGGGGGGGGGGGGTGGGGGGGGGGGGGGGTGGGGGGGGGGGGGGGTGGGGGGGGGGGGGGGTGGGGGGGGGGGGGGGTGGGGGGGGGGGGGGGTGGGGGGGGGGGGGGGTGGGGGGGGGGGGGGGTGGGGGGGGGGGGGGGTGGGGGGGGGGGGGGGTGGGGGGGGGGGGGGGTGGGGGGGGGGGGGGGTGGGGGGGGGGGGGGGTGGGGGGGGGGGGGGGTGGGGGGGGGGGGGGGTGGGGGGGGGGGGGGGTGGGGGGGGGGGGGGGTGGGGGGGGGGGGGGGTGGGGGGGGGGGGGGGTGGGGGGGGGGGGGGGTGGGGGGGGGGGGGGGTGGGGGGGGGGGGGGGTGGGGGGGGGGGGGGGTGGGGGGGGGGGGGGGTGGGGGGGGGGGGGGGTGGGGGGGGGGGGGGGTGGGGGGGGGGGGGGGTGGGGGGGGGGGGGGGTGGGGGGGGGGGGGGGTGGGGGGGGGGGGGGGTGGGGGGGGGGGGGGGTGGGGGGGGGGGGGGGTGGGGGGGGGGGGGGGTGGGGGGGGGGGGGGGTGGGGGGGGGGGGGGGTGGGGGGGGGGGGGGGTGGGGGGGGGGGGGGGTGGGGGGGGGGGGGGGTGGGGGGGGGGGGGGGTGGGGGGGGGGGGGGGTGGGGGGGGGGGGGGGTGGGGGGGGGGGGGGGTGGGGGGGGGGGGGGGTGGGGGGGGGGGGGGGTGGGGGGGGGGGGGGGTGGGGGGGGGGGGGGGTGGGGGGGGGGGGGGGTGGGGGGGGGGGGGGGTGGGGGGGGGGGGGGGTGGGGGGGGGGGGGGGTGGGGGGGGGGGGGGGTGGGGGGGGGGGGGGGTGGGGGGGGGGGGGGGTGGGGGGGGGGGGGGGTGGGGGGGGGGGGGGGTGGGGGGGGGGGGGGGTGGGGGGGGGGGGGGGTGGGGGGGGGGGGGGGTGGGGGGGGGGGGGGGTGGGGGGGGGGGGGGGTGGGGGGGGGGGGGGGTGGGGGGGGGGGGGGGTGGGGGGGGGGGGGGGTGGGGGGGGGGGGGGGTGGGGGGGGGGGGGGGTGGGGGGGGGGGGGGGTGGGGGGGGGGGGGGGTGGGGGGGGGGGGGGGTGGGGGGGGGGGGGGGTGGGGGGGGGGGGGGGTGGGGGGGGGGGGGGGTGGGGGGGGGGGGGGGTGGGGGGGGGGGGGGGTGGGGGGGGGGGGGGGTGGGGGGGGGGGGGGGTGGGGGGGGGGGGGGGTGGGGGGGGGGGGGGGTGGGGGGGGGGGGGGGTGGGGGGGGGGGGGGGTGGGGGGGGGGGGGGGTGGGGGGGGGGGGGGGTGGGGGGGGGGGGGGGTGGGGGGGGGGGGGGGTGGGGGGGGGGGGGGGTGGGGGGGGGGGGGGGTGGGGGGGGGGGGGGGTGGGGGGGGGGGGGGGTGGGGGGGGGGGGGGGTGGGGGGGGGGGGGGGTGGGGGGGGGGGGGGGTGGGGGGGGGGGGGGGTGGGGGGGGGGGGGGGTGGGGGGGGGGGGGGGTGGGGGGGGGGGGGGGTGGGGGGGGGGGGGGGTGGGGGGGGGGGGGGGTGGGGGGGGGGGGGGGTGGGGGGGGGGGGGGGTGGGGGGGGGGGGGGGTGGGGGGGGGGGGGGGTGGGGGGGGGGGGGGGTGGGGGGGGGGGGGGGTGGGGGGGGGGGGGGGTGGGGGGGGGGGGGGGTGGGGGGGGGGGGGGGTGGGGGGGGGGGGGGGTGGGGGGGGGGGGGGGTGGGGGGGGGGGGGGGTGGGGGGGGGGGGGGGTGGGGGGGGGGGGGGGTGGGGGGGGGGGGGGGTGGGGGGGGGGGGGGGTGGGGGGGGGGGGGGGTGGGGGGGGGGGGGGGTGGGGGGGGGGGGGGGTGGGGGGGGGGGGGGGTGGGGGGGGGGGGGGGTGGGGGGGGGGGGGGGTGGGGGGGGGGGGGGGTGGGGGGGGGGGGGGGTGGGGGGGGGGGGGGGTGGGGGGGGGGGGGGGTGGGGGGGGGGGGGGGTGGGGGGGGGGGGGGGTGGGGGGGGGGGGGGGTGGGGGGGGGGGGGGGTGGGGGGGGGGGGGGGTGGGGGGGGGGGGGGGTGGGGGGGGGGGGGGGTGGGGGGGGGGGGGGGTGGGGGGGGGGGGGGGTGGGGGGGGGGGGGGGTGGGGGGGGGGGGGGGTGGGGGGGGGGGGGGGTGGGGGGGGGGGGGGGTGGGGGGGGGGGGGGGTGGGGGGGGGGGGGGGTGGGGGGGGGGGGGGGTGGGGGGGGGGGGGGGTGGGGGGGGGGGGGGGTGGGGGGGGGGGGGGGTGGGGGGGGGGGGGGGTGGGGGGGGGGGGGGGTGGGGGGGGGGGGGGGTGGGGGGGGGGGGGGGTGGGGGGGGGGGGGGGTGGGGGGGGGGGGGGGTGGGGGGGGGGGGGGGTGGGGGGGGGGGGGGGTGGGGGGGGGGGGGGGTGGGGGGGGGGGGGGGTGGGGGGGGGGGGGGGTGGGGGGGGGGGGGGGTGGGGGGGGGGGGGGGTGGGGGGGGGGGGGGGTGGGGGGGGGGGGGGGTGGGGGGGGGGGGGGGTGGGGGGGGGGGGGGGTGGGGGGGGGGGGGGGTGGGGGGGGGGGGGGGTGGGGGGGGGGGGGGGTGGGGGGGGGGGGGGGTGGGGGGGGGGGGGGGTGGGGGGGGGGGGGGGTGGGGGGGGGGGGGGGTGGGGGGGGGGGGGGGTGGGGGGGGGGGGGGGTGGGGGGGGGGGGGGGTGGGGGGGGGGGGGGGTGGGGGGGGGGGGGGGTGGGGGGGGGGGGGGGTGGGGGGGGGGGGGGGTGGGGGGGGGGGGGGGTGGGGGGGGGGGGGGGTGGGGGGGGGGGGGGGTGGGGGGGGGGGGGGGTGGGGGGGGGGGGGGGTGGGGGGGGGGGGGGGTGGGGGGGGGGGGGGGTGGGGGGGGGGGGGGGTGGGGGGGGGGGGGGGTGGGGGGGGGGGGGGGTGGGGGGGGGGGGGGGTGGGGGGGGGGGGGGGTGGGGGGGGGGGGGGGTGGGGGGGGGGGGGGGTGGGGGGGGGGGGGGGTGGGGGGGGGGGGGGGTGGGGGGGGGGGGGGGTGGGGGGGGGGGGGGGTGGGGGGGGGGGGGGGTGGGGGGGGGGGGGGGTGGGGGGGGGGGGGGGTGGGGGGGGGGGGGGGTGGGGGGGGGGGGGGGTGGGGGGGGGGGGGGGTGGGGGGGGGGGGGGGTGGGGGGGGGGGGGGGTGGGGGGGGGGGGGGGTGGGGGGGGGGGGGGGTGGGGGGGGGGGGGGGTGGGGGGGGGGGGGGGTGGGGGGGGGGGGGGGTGGGGGGGGGGGGGGGTGGGGGGGGGGGGGGGTGGGGGGGGGGGGGGGTGGGGGGGGGGGGGGGTGGGGGGGGGGGGGGGTGGGGGGGGGGGGGGGTGGGGGGGGGGGGGGGTGGGGGGGGGGGGGGGTGGGGGGGGGGGGGGGTGGGGGGGGGGGGGGGTGGGGGGGGGGGGGGGTGGGGGGGGGGGGGGGTGGGGGGGGGGGGGGGTGGGGGGGGGGGGGGGTGGGGGGGGGGGGGGGTGGGGGGGGGGGGGGGTGGGGGGGGGGGGGGGTGGGGGGGGGGGGGGGTGGGGGGGGGGGGGGGTGGGGGGGGGGGGGGGTGGGGGGGGGGGGGGGTGGGGGGGGGGGGGGGTGGGGGGGGGGGGGGGTGGGGGGGGGGGGGGGTGGGGGGGGGGGGGGGTGGGGGGGGGGGGGGGTGGGGGGGGGGGGGGGTGGGGGGGGGGGGGGGTGGGGGGGGGGGGGGGTGGGGGGGGGGGGGGGTGGGGGGGGGGGGGGGTGGGGGGGGGGGGGGGTGGGGGGGGGGGGGGGTGGGGGGGGGGGGGGGTGGGGGGGGGGGGGGGTGGGGGGGGGGGGGGGTGGGGGGGGGGGGGGGTGGGGGGGGGGGGGGGTGGGGGGGGGGGGGGGTGGGGGGGGGGGGGGGTGGGGGGGGGGGGGGGTGGGGGGGGGGGGGGGTGGGGGGGGGGGGGGGTGGGGGGGGGGGGGGGTGGGGGGGGGGGGGGGTGGGGGGGGGGGGGGGTGGGGGGGGGGGGGGGTGGGGGGGGGGGGGGGTGGGGGGGGGGGGGGGTGGGGGGGGGGGGGGGTGGGGGGGGGGGGGGGTGGGGGGGGGGGGGGGTGGGGGGGGGGGGGGGTGGGGGGGGGGGGGGGTGGGGGGGGGGGGGGGTGGGGGGGGGGGGGGGTGGGGGGGGGGGGGGGTGGGGGGGGGGGGGGGTGGGGGGGGGGGGGGGTGGGGGGGGGGGGGGGTGGGGGGGGGGGGGGGTGGGGGGGGGGGGGGGTGGGGGGGGGGGGGGGTGGGGGGGGGGGGGGGTGGGGGGGGGGGGGGGTGGGGGGGGGGGGGGGTGGGGGGGGGGGGGGGTGGGGGGGGGGGGGGGTGGGGGGGGGGGGGGGTGGGGGGGGGGGGGGGTGGGGGGGGGGGGGGGTGGGGGGGGGGGGGGGTGGGGGGGGGGGGGGGTGGGGGGGGGGGGGGGTGGGGGGGGGGGGGGGTGGGGGGGGGGGGGGGTGGGGGGGGGGGGGGGTGGGGGGGGGGGGGGGTGGGGGGGGGGGGGGGTGGGGGGGGGGGGGGGTGGGGGGGGGGGGGGGTGGGGGGGGGGGGGGGTGGGGGGGGGGGGGGGTGGGGGGGGGGGGGGGTGGGGGGGGGGGGGGGTGGGGGGGGGGGGGGGTGGGGGGGGGGGGGGGTGGGGGGGGGGGGGGGTGGGGGGGGGGGGGGGTGGGGGGGGGGGGGGGTGGGGGGGGGGGGGGGTGGGGGGGGGGGGGGGTGGGGGGGGGGGGGGGTGGGGGGGGGGGGGGGTGGGGGGGGGGGGGGGTGGGGGGGGGGGGGGGTGGGGGGGGGGGGGGGTGGGGGGGGGGGGGGGTGGGGGGGGGGGGGGGTGGGGGGGGGGGGGGGTGGGGGGGGGGGGGGGTGGGGGGGGGGGGGGGTGGGGGGGGGGGGGGGTGGGGGGGGGGGGGGGTGGGGGGGGGGGGGGGTGGGGGGGGGGGGGGGTGGGGGGGGGGGGGGGTGGGGGGGGGGGGGGGTGGGGGGGGGGGGGGGTGGGGGGGGGGGGGGGTGGGGGGGGGGGGGGGTGGGGGGGGGGGGGGGTGGGGGGGGGGGGGGGTGGGGGGGGGGGGGGGTGGGGGGGGGGGGGGGTGGGGGGGGGGGGGGGTGGGGGGGGGGGGGGGTGGGGGGGGGGGGGGGTGGGGGGGGGGGGGGGTGGGGGGGGGGGGGGGTGGGGGGGGGGGGGGGTGGGGGGGGGGGGGGGTGGGGGGGGGGGGGGGTGGGGGGGGGGGGGGGTGGGGGGGGGGGGGGGTGGGGGGGGGGGGGGGTGGGGGGGGGGGGGGGTGGGGGGGGGGGGGGGTGGGGGGGGGGGGGGGTGGGGGGGGGGGGGGGTGGGGGGGGGGGGGGGTGGGGGGGGGGGGGGGTGGGGGGGGGGGGGGGTGGGGGGGGGGGGGGGTGGGGGGGGGGGGGGGTGGGGGGGGGGGGGGGTGGGGGGGGGGGGGGGTGGGGGGGGGGGGGGGTGGGGGGGGGGGGGGGTGGGGGGGGGGGGGGGTGGGGGGGGGGGGGGGTGGGGGGGGGGGGGGGTGGGGGGGGGGGGGGGTGGGGGGGGGGGGGGGTGGGGGGGGGGGGGGGTGGGGGGGGGGGGGGGTGGGGGGGGGGGGGGGTGGGGGGGGGGGGGGGTGGGGGGGGGGGGGGGTGGGGGGGGGGGGGGGTGGGGGGGGGGGGGGGTGGGGGGGGGGGGGGGTGGGGGGGGGGGGGGGTGGGGGGGGGGGGGGGTGGGGGGGGGGGGGGGTGGGGGGGGGGGGGGGTGGGGGGGGGGGGGGGTGGGGGGGGGGGGGGGTGGGGGGGGGGGGGGGTGGGGGGGGGGGGGGGTGGGGGGGGGGGGGGGTGGGGGGGGGGGGGGGTGGGGGGGGGGGGGGGTGGGGGGGGGGGGGGGTGGGGGGGGGGGGGGGTGGGGGGGGGGGGGGGTGGGGGGGGGGGGGGGTGGGGGGGGGGGGGGGTGGGGGGGGGGGGGGGTGGGGGGGGGGGGGGGTGGGGGGGGGGGGGGGTGGGGGGGGGGGGGGGTGGGGGGGGGGGGGGGTGGGGGGGGGGGGGGGTGGGGGGGGGGGGGGGTGGGGGGGGGGGGGGGTGGGGGGGGGGGGGGGTGGGGGGGGGGGGGGGTGGGGGGGGGGGGGGGTGGGGGGGGGGGGGGGTGGGGGGGGGGGGGGGTGGGGGGGGGGGGGGGTGGGGGGGGGGGGGGGTGGGGGGGGGGGGGGGTGGGGGGGGGGGGGGGTGGGGGGGGGGGGGGGTGGGGGGGGGGGGGGGTGGGGGGGGGGGGGGGTGGGGGGGGGGGGGGGTGGGGGGGGGGGGGGGTGGGGGGGGGGGGGGGTGGGGGGGGGGGGGGGTGGGGGGGGGGGGGGGTGGGGGGGGGGGGGGGTGGGGGGGGGGGGGGGTGGGGGGGGGGGGGGGTGGGGGGGGGGGGGGGTGGGGGGGGGGGGGGGTGGGGGGGGGGGGGGGTGGGGGGGGGGGGGGGTGGGGGGGGGGGGGGGTGGGGGGGGGGGGGGGTGGGGGGGGGGGGGGGTGGGGGGGGGGGGGGGTGGGGGGGGGGGGGGGTGGGGGGGGGGGGGGGTGGGGGGGGGGGGGGGTGGGGGGGGGGGGGGGTGGGGGGGGGGGGGGGTGGGGGGGGGGGGGGGTGGGGGGGGGGGGGGGTGGGGGGGGGGGGGGGTGGGGGGGGGGGGGGGTGGGGGGGGGGGGGGGTGGGGGGGGGGGGGGGTGGGGGGGGGGGGGGGTGGGGGGGGGGGGGGGTGGGGGGGGGGGGGGGTGGGGGGGGGGGGGGGTGGGGGGGGGGGGGGGTGGGGGGGGGGGGGGGTGGGGGGGGGGGGGGGTGGGGGGGGGGGGGGGTGGGGGGGGGGGGGGGTGGGGGGGGGGGGGGGTGGGGGGGGGGGGGGGTGGGGGGGGGGGGGGGTGGGGGGGGGGGGGGGTGGGGGGGGGGGGGGGTGGGGGGGGGGGGGGGTGGGGGGGGGGGGGGGTGGGGGGGGGGGGGGGTGGGGGGGGGGGGGGGTGGGGGGGGGGGGGGGTGGGGGGGGGGGGGGGTGGGGGGGGGGGGGGGTGGGGGGGGGGGGGGGTGGGGGGGGGGGGGGGTGGGGGGGGGGGGGGGTGGGGGGGGGGGGGGGTGGGGGGGGGGGGGGGTGGGGGGGGGGGGGGGTGGGGGGGGGGGGGGGTGGGGGGGGGGGGGGGTGGGGGGGGGGGGGGGTGGGGGGGGGGGGGGGTGGGGGGGGGGGGGGGTGGGGGGGGGGGGGGGTGGGGGGGGGGGGGGGTGGGGGGGGGGGGGGGTGGGGGGGGGGGGGGGTGGGGGGGGGGGGGGGTGGGGGGGGGGGGGGGTGGGGGGGGGGGGGGGTGGGGGGGGGGGGGGGTGGGGGGGGGGGGGGGTGGGGGGGGGGGGGGGTGGGGGGGGGGGGGGGTGGGGGGGGGGGGGGGTGGGGGGGGGGGGGGGTGGGGGGGGGGGGGGGTGGGGGGGGGGGGGGGTGGGGGGGGGGGGGGGTGGGGGGGGGGGGGGGTGGGGGGGGGGGGGGGTGGGGGGGGGGGGGGGTGGGGGGGGGGGGGGGTGGGGGGGGGGGGGGGTGGGGGGGGGGGGGGGTGGGGGGGGGGGGGGGTGGGGGGGGGGGGGGGTGGGGGGGGGGGGGGGTGGGGGGGGGGGGGGGTGGGGGGGGGGGGGGGTGGGGGGGGGGGGGGGTGGGGGGGGGGGGGGGTGGGGGGGGGGGGGGGTGGGGGGGGGGGGGGGTGGGGGGGGGGGGGGGTGGGGGGGGGGGGGGGTGGGGGGGGGGGGGGGTGGGGGGGGGGGGGGGTGGGGGGGGGGGGGGGTGGGGGGGGGGGGGGGTGGGGGGGGGGGGGGGTGGGGGGGGGGGGGGGTGGGGGGGGGGGGGGGTGGGGGGGGGGGGGGGTGGGGGGGGGGGGGGGTGGGGGGGGGGGGGGGTGGGGGGGGGGGGGGGTGGGGGGGGGGGGGGGTGGGGGGGGGGGGGGGTGGGGGGGGGGGGGGGTGGGGGGGGGGGGGGGTGGGGGGGGGGGGGGGTGGGGGGGGGGGGGGGTGGGGGGGGGGGGGGGTGGGGGGGGGGGGGGGTGGGGGGGGGGGGGGGTGGGGGGGGGGGGGGGTGGGGGGGGGGGGGGGTGGGGGGGGGGGGGGGTGGGGGGGGGGGGGGGTGGGGGGGGGGGGGGGTGGGGGGGGGGGGGGGTGGGGGGGGGGGGGGGTGGGGGGGGGGGGGGGTGGGGGGGGGGGGGGGTGGGGGGGGGGGGGGGTGGGGGGGGGGGGGGGTGGGGGGGGGGGGGGGTGGGGGGGGGGGGGGGTGGGGGGGGGGGGGGGTGGGGGGGGGGGGGGGTGGGGGGGGGGGGGGGTGGGGGGGGGGGGGGGTGGGGGGGGGGGGGGGTGGGGGGGGGGGGGGGTGGGGGGGGGGGGGGGTGGGGGGGGGGGGGGGTGGGGGGGGGGGGGGGTGGGGGGGGGGGGGGGTGGGGGGGGGGGGGGGTGGGGGGGGGGGGGGGTGGGGGGGGGGGGGGGTGGGGGGGGGGGGGGGTGGGGGGGGGGGGGGGTGGGGGGGGGGGGGGGTGGGGGGGGGGGGGGGTGGGGGGGGGGGGGGGTGGGGGGGGGGGGGGGTGGGGGGGGGGGGGGGTGGGGGGGGGGGGGGGTGGGGGGGGGGGGGGGTGGGGGGGGGGGGGGGTGGGGGGGGGGGGGGGTGGGGGGGGGGGGGGGTGGGGGGGGGGGGGGGTGGGGGGGGGGGGGGGTGGGGGGGGGGGGGGGTGGGGGGGGGGGGGGGTGGGGGGGGGGGGGGGTGGGGGGGGGGGGGGGTGGGGGGGGGGGGGGGTGGGGGGGGGGGGGGGTGGGGGGGGGGGGGGGTGGGGGGGGGGGGGGGTGGGGGGGGGGGGGGGTGGGGGGGGGGGGGGGTGGGGGGGGGGGGGGGTGGGGGGGGGGGGGGGTGGGGGGGGGGGGGGGTGGGGGGGGGGGGGGGTGGGGGGGGGGGGGGGTGGGGGGGGGGGGGGGTGGGGGGGGGGGGGGGTGGGGGGGGGGGGGGGTGGGGGGGGGGGGGGGTGGGGGGGGGGGGGGGTGGGGGGGGGGGGGGGTGGGGGGGGGGGGGGGTGGGGGGGGGGGGGGGTGGGGGGGGGGGGGGGTGGGGGGGGGGGGGGGTGGGGGGGGGGGGGGGTGGGGGGGGGGGGGGGTGGGGGGGGGGGGGGGTGGGGGGGGGGGGGGGTGGGGGGGGGGGGGGGTGGGGGGGGGGGGGGGTGGGGGGGGGGGGGGGTGGGGGGGGGGGGGGGTGGGGGGGGGGGGGGGTGGGGGGGGGGGGGGGTGGGGGGGGGGGGGGGTGGGGGGGGGGGGGGGTGGGGGGGGGGGGGGGTGGGGGGGGGGGGGGGTGGGGGGGGGGGGGGGTGGGGGGGGGGGGGGGTGGGGGGGGGGGGGGGTGGGGGGGGGGGGGGGTGGGGGGGGGGGGGGGTGGGGGGGGGGGGGGGTGGGGGGGGGGGGGGGTGGGGGGGGGGGGGGGTGGGGGGGGGGGGGGGTGGGGGGGGGGGGGGGTGGGGGGGGGGGGGGGTGGGGGGGGGGGGGGGTGGGGGGGGGGGGGGGTGGGGGGGGGGGGGGGTGGGGGGGGGGGGGGGTGGGGGGGGGGGGGGGTGGGGGGGGGGGGGGGTGGGGGGGGGGGGGGGTGGGGGGGGGGGGGGGTGGGGGGGGGGGGGGGTGGGGGGGGGGGGGGGTGGGGGGGGGGGGGGGTGGGGGGGGGGGGGGGTGGGGGGGGGGGGGGGTGGGGGGGGGGGGGGGTGGGGGGGGGGGGGGGTGGGGGGGGGGGGGGGTGGGGGGGGGGGGGGGTGGGGGGGGGGGGGGGTGGGGGGGGGGGGGGGTGGGGGGGGGGGGGGGTGGGGGGGGGGGGGGGTGGGGGGGGGGGGGGGTGGGGGGGGGGGGGGGTGGGGGGGGGGGGGGGTGGGGGGGGGGGGGGGTGGGGGGGGGGGGGGGTGGGGGGGGGGGGGGGTGGGGGGGGGGGGGGGTGGGGGGGGGGGGGGGTGGGGGGGGGGGGGGGTGGGGGGGGGGGGGGGTGGGGGGGGGGGGGGGTGGGGGGGGGGGGGGGTGGGGGGGGGGGGGGGTGGGGGGGGGGGGGGGTGGGGGGGGGGGGGGGTGGGGGGGGGGGGGGGTGGGGGGGGGGGGGGGTGGGGGGGGGGGGGGGTGGGGGGGGGGGGGGGTGGGGGGGGGGGGGGGTGGGGGGGGGGGGGGGTGGGGGGGGGGGGGGGTGGGGGGGGGGGGGGGTGGGGGGGGGGGGGGGTGGGGGGGGGGGGGGGTGGGGGGGGGGGGGGGTGGGGGGGGGGGGGGGTGGGGGGGGGGGGGGGTGGGGGGGGGGGGGGGTGGGGGGGGGGGGGGGTGGGGGGGGGGGGGGGTGGGGGGGGGGGGGGGTGGGGGGGGGGGGGGGTGGGGGGGGGGGGGGGTGGGGGGGGGGGGGGGTGGGGGGGGGGGGGGGTGGGGGGGGGGGGGGGTGGGGGGGGGGGGGGGTGGGGGGGGGGGGGGGTGGGGGGGGGGGGGGGTGGGGGGGGGGGGGGGTGGGGGGGGGGGGGGGTGGGGGGGGGGGGGGGTGGGGGGGGGGGGGGGTGGGGGGGGGGGGGGGTGGGGGGGGGGGGGGGTGGGGGGGGGGGGGGGTGGGGGGGGGGGGGGGTGGGGGGGGGGGGGGGTGGGGGGGGGGGGGGGTGGGGGGGGGGGGGGGTGGGGGGGGGGGGGGGTGGGGGGGGGGGGGGGTGGGGGGGGGGGGGGGTGGGGGGGGGGGGGGGTGGGGGGGGGGGGGGGTGGGGGGGGGGGGGGGTGGGGGGGGGGGGGGGTGGGGGGGGGGGGGGGTGGGGGGGGGGGGGGGTGGGGGGGGGGGGGGGTGGGGGGGGGGGGGGGTGGGGGGGGGGGGGGGTGGGGGGGGGGGGGGGTGGGGGGGGGGGGGGGTGGGGGGGGGGGGGGGTGGGGGGGGGGGGGGGTGGGGGGGGGGGGGGGTGGGGGGGGGGGGGGGTGGGGGGGGGGGGGGGTGGGGGGGGGGGGGGGTGGGGGGGGGGGGGGGTGGGGGGGGGGGGGGGTGGGGGGGGGGGGGGGTGGGGGGGGGGGGGGGTGGGGGGGGGGGGGGGTGGGGGGGGGGGGGGGTGGGGGGGGGGGGGGGTGGGGGGGGGGGGGGGTGGGGGGGGGGGGGGGTGGGGGGGGGGGGGGGTGGGGGGGGGGGGGGGTGGGGGGGGGGGGGGGTGGGGGGGGGGGGGGGTGGGGGGGGGGGGGGGTGGGGGGGGGGGGGGGTGGGGGGGGGGGGGGGTGGGGGGGGGGGGGGGTGGGGGGGGGGGGGGGTGGGGGGGGGGGGGGGTGGGGGGGGGGGGGGGTGGGGGGGGGGGGGGGTGGGGGGGGGGGGGGGTGGGGGGGGGGGGGGGTGGGGGGGGGGGGGGGTGGGGGGGGGGGGGGGTGGGGGGGGGGGGGGGTGGGGGGGGGGGGGGGTGGGGGGGGGGGGGGGTGGGGGGGGGGGGGGGTGGGGGGGGGGGGGGGTGGGGGGGGGGGGGGGTGGGGGGGGGGGGGGGTGGGGGGGGGGGGGGGTGGGGGGGGGGGGGGGTGGGGGGGGGGGGGGGTGGGGGGGGGGGGGGGTGGGGGGGGGGGGGGGTGGGGGGGGGGGGGGGTGGGGGGGGGGGGGGGTGGGGGGGGGGGGGGGTGGGGGGGGGGGGGGGTGGGGGGGGGGGGGGGTGGGGGGGGGGGGGGGTGGGGGGGGGGGGGGGTGGGGGGGGGGGGGGGTGGGGGGGGGGGGGGGTGGGGGGGGGGGGGGGTGGGGGGGGGGGGGGGTGGGGGGGGGGGGGGGTGGGGGGGGGGGGGGGTGGGGGGGGGGGGGGGTGGGGGGGGGGGGGGGTGGGGGGGGGGGGGGGTGGGGGGGGGGGGGGGTGGGGGGGGGGGGGGGTGGGGGGGGGGGGGGGTGGGGGGGGGGGGGGGTGGGGGGGGGGGGGGGTGGGGGGGGGGGGGGGTGGGGGGGGGGGGGGGTGGGGGGGGGGGGGGGTGGGGGGGGGGGGGGGTGGGGGGGGGGGGGGGTGGGGGGGGGGGGGGGTGGGGGGGGGGGGGGGTGGGGGGGGGGGGGGGTGGGGGGGGGGGGGGGTGGGGGGGGGGGGGGGTGGGGGGGGGGGGGGGTGGGGGGGGGGGGGGGTGGGGGGGGGGGGGGGTGGGGGGGGGGGGGGGTGGGGGGGGGGGGGGGTGGGGGGGGGGGGGGGTGGGGGGGGGGGGGGGTGGGGGGGGGGGGGGGTGGGGGGGGGGGGGGGTGGGGGGGGGGGGGGGTGGGGGGGGGGGGGGGTGGGGGGGGGGGGGGGTGGGGGGGGGGGGGGGTGGGGGGGGGGGGGGGTGGGGGGGGGGGGGGGTGGGGGGGGGGGGGGGTGGGGGGGGGGGGGGGTGGGGGGGGGGGGGGGTGGGGGGGGGGGGGGGTGGGGGGGGGGGGGGGTGGGGGGGGGGGGGGGTGGGGGGGGGGGGGGGTGGGGGGGGGGGGGGGTGGGGGGGGGGGGGGGTGGGGGGGGGGGGGGGTGGGGGGGGGGGGGGGTGGGGGGGGGGGGGGGTGGGGGGGGGGGGGGGTGGGGGGGGGGGGGGGTGGGGGGGGGGGGGGGTGGGGGGGGGGGGGGGTGGGGGGGGGGGGGGGTGGGGGGGGGGGGGGGTGGGGGGGGGGGGGGGTGGGGGGGGGGGGGGGTGGGGGGGGGGGGGGGTGGGGGGGGGGGGGGGTGGGGGGGGGGGGGGGTGGGGGGGGGGGGGGGTGGGGGGGGGGGGGGGTGGGGGGGGGGGGGGGTGGGGGGGGGGGGGGGTGGGGGGGGGGGGGGGTGGGGGGGGGGGGGGGTGGGGGGGGGGGGGGGTGGGGGGGGGGGGGGGTGGGGGGGGGGGGGGGTGGGGGGGGGGGGGGGTGGGGGGGGGGGGGGGTGGGGGGGGGGGGGGGTGGGGGGGGGGGGGGGTGGGGGGGGGGGGGGGTGGGGGGGGGGGGGGGTGGGGGGGGGGGGGGGTGGGGGGGGGGGGGGGTGGGGGGGGGGGGGGGTGGGGGGGGGGGGGGGTGGGGGGGGGGGGGGGTGGGGGGGGGGGGGGGTGGGGGGGGGGGGGGGTGGGGGGGGGGGGGGGTGGGGGGGGGGGGGGGTGGGGGGGGGGGGGGGTGGGGGGGGGGGGGGGTGGGGGGGGGGGGGGGTGGGGGGGGGGGGGGGTGGGGGGGGGGGGGGGTGGGGGGGGGGGGGGGTGGGGGGGGGGGGGGGTGGGGGGGGGGGGGGGTGGGGGGGGGGGGGGGTGGGGGGGGGGGGGGGTGGGGGGGGGGGGGGGTGGGGGGGGGGGGGGGTGGGGGGGGGGGGGGGTGGGGGGGGGGGGGGGTGGGGGGGGGGGGGGGTGGGGGGGGGGGGGGGTGGGGGGGGGGGGGGGTGGGGGGGGGGGGGGGTGGGGGGGGGGGGGGGTGGGGGGGGGGGGGGGTGGGGGGGGGGGGGGGTGGGGGGGGGGGGGGGTGGGGGGGGGGGGGGGTGGGGGGGGGGGGGGGTGGGGGGGGGGGGGGGTGGGGGGGGGGGGGGGTGGGGGGGGGGGGGGGTGGGGGGGGGGGGGGGTGGGGGGGGGGGGGGGTGGGGGGGGGGGGGGGTGGGGGGGGGGGGGGGTGGGGGGGGGGGGGGGTGGGGGGGGGGGGGGGTGGGGGGGGGGGGGGGTGGGGGGGGGGGGGGGTGGGGGGGGGGGGGGGTGGGGGGGGGGGGGGGTGGGGGGGGGGGGGGGTGGGGGGGGGGGGGGGTGGGGGGGGGGGGGGGTGGGGGGGGGGGGGGGTGGGGGGGGGGGGGGGTGGGGGGGGGGGGGGGTGGGGGGGGGGGGGGGTGGGGGGGGGGGGGGGTGGGGGGGGGGGGGGGTGGGGGGGGGGGGGGGTGGGGGGGGGGGGGGGTGGGGGGGGGGGGGGGTGGGGGGGGGGGGGGGTGGGGGGGGGGGGGGGTGGGGGGGGGGGGGGGTGGGGGGGGGGGGGGGTGGGGGGGGGGGGGGGTGGGGGGGGGGGGGGGTGGGGGGGGGGGGGGGTGGGGGGGGGGGGGGGTGGGGGGGGGGGGGGGTGGGGGGGGGGGGGGGTGGGGGGGGGGGGGGGTGGGGGGGGGGGGGGGTGGGGGGGGGGGGGGGTGGGGGGGGGGGGGGGTGGGGGGGGGGGGGGGTGGGGGGGGGGGGGGGTGGGGGGGGGGGGGGGTGGGGGGGGGGGGGGGTGGGGGGGGGGGGGGGTGGGGGGGGGGGGGGGTGGGGGGGGGGGGGGGTGGGGGGGGGGGGGGGTGGGGGGGGGGGGGGGTGGGGGGGGGGGGGGGTGGGGGGGGGGGGGGGTGGGGGGGGGGGGGGGTGGGGGGGGGGGGGGGTGGGGGGGGGGGGGGGTGGGGGGGGGGGGGGGTGGGGGGGGGGGGGGGTGGGGGGGGGGGGGGGTGGGGGGGGGGGGGGGTGGGGGGGGGGGGGGGTGGGGGGGGGGGGGGGTGGGGGGGGGGGGGGGTGGGGGGGGGGGGGGGTGGGGGGGGGGGGGGGTGGGGGGGGGGGGGGGTGGGGGGGGGGGGGGGTGGGGGGGGGGGGGGGTGGGGGGGGGGGGGGGTGGGGGGGGGGGGGGGTGGGGGGGGGGGGGGGTGGGGGGGGGGGGGGGTGGGGGGGGGGGGGGGTGGGGGGGGGGGGGGGTGGGGGGGGGGGGGGGTGGGGGGGGGGGGGGGTGGGGGGGGGGGGGGGTGGGGGGGGGGGGGGGTGGGGGGGGGGGGGGGTGGGGGGGGGGGGGGGTGGGGGGGGGGGGGGGTGGGGGGGGGGGGGGGTGGGGGGGGGGGGGGGTGGGGGGGGGGGGGGGTGGGGGGGGGGGGGGGTGGGGGGGGGGGGGGGTGGGGGGGGGGGGGGGTGGGGGGGGGGGGGGGTGGGGGGGGGGGGGGGTGGGGGGGGGGGGGGGTGGGGGGGGGGGGGGGTGGGGGGGGGGGGGGGTGGGGGGGGGGGGGGGTGGGGGGGGGGGGGGGTGGGGGGGGGGGGGGGTGGGGGGGGGGGGGGGTGGGGGGGGGGGGGGGTGGGGGGGGGGGGGGGTGGGGGGGGGGGGGGGTGGGGGGGGGGGGGGGTGGGGGGGGGGGGGGGTGGGGGGGGGGGGGGGTGGGGGGGGGGGGGGGTGGGGGGGGGGGGGGGTGGGGGGGGGGGGGGGTGGGGGGGGGGGGGGGTGGGGGGGGGGGGGGGTGGGGGGGGGGGGGGGTGGGGGGGGGGGGGGGTGGGGGGGGGGGGGGGTGGGGGGGGGGGGGGGTGGGGGGGGGGGGGGGTGGGGGGGGGGGGGGGTGGGGGGGGGGGGGGGTGGGGGGGGGGGGGGGTGGGGGGGGGGGGGGGTGGGGGGGGGGGGGGGTGGGGGGGGGGGGGGGTGGGGGGGGGGGGGGGTGGGGGGGGGGGGGGGTGGGGGGGGGGGGGGGTGGGGGGGGGGGGGGGTGGGGGGGGGGGGGGGTGGGGGGGGGGGGGGGTGGGGGGGGGGGGGGGTGGGGGGGGGGGGGGGTGGGGGGGGGGGGGGGTGGGGGGGGGGGGGGGTGGGGGGGGGGGGGGGTGGGGGGGGGGGGGGGTGGGGGGGGGGGGGGGTGGGGGGGGGGGGGGGTGGGGGGGGGGGGGGGTGGGGGGGGGGGGGGGTGGGGGGGGGGGGGGGTGGGGGGGGGGGGGGGTGGGGGGGGGGGGGGGTGGGGGGGGGGGGGGGTGGGGGGGGGGGGGGGTGGGGGGGGGGGGGGGTGGGGGGGGGGGGGGGTGGGGGGGGGGGGGGGTGGGGGGGGGGGGGGGTGGGGGGGGGGGGGGGTGGGGGGGGGGGGGGGTGGGGGGGGGGGGGGGTGGGGGGGGGGGGGGGTGGGGGGGGGGGGGGGTGGGGGGGGGGGGGGGTGGGGGGGGGGGGGGGTGGGGGGGGGGGGGGGTGGGGGGGGGGGGGGGTGGGGGGGGGGGGGGGTGGGGGGGGGGGGGGGTGGGGGGGGGGGGGGGTGGGGGGGGGGGGGGGTGGGGGGGGGGGGGGGTGGGGGGGGGGGGGGGTGGGGGGGGGGGGGGGTGGGGGGGGGGGGGGGTGGGGGGGGGGGGGGGTGGGGGGGGGGGGGGGTGGGGGGGGGGGGGGGTGGGGGGGGGGGGGGGTGGGGGGGGGGGGGGGTGGGGGGGGGGGGGGGTGGGGGGGGGGGGGGGTGGGGGGGGGGGGGGGTGGGGGGGGGGGGGGGTGGGGGGGGGGGGGGGTGGGGGGGGGGGGGGGTGGGGGGGGGGGGGGGTGGGGGGGGGGGGGGGTGGGGGGGGGGGGGGGTGGGGGGGGGGGGGGGTGGGGGGGGGGGGGGGTGGGGGGGGGGGGGGGTGGGGGGGGGGGGGGGTGGGGGGGGGGGGGGGTGGGGGGGGGGGGGGGTGGGGGGGGGGGGGGGTGGGGGGGGGGGGGGGTGGGGGGGGGGGGGGGTGGGGGGGGGGGGGGGTGGGGGGGGGGGGGGGTGGGGGGGGGGGGGGGTGGGGGGGGGGGGGGGTGGGGGGGGGGGGGGGTGGGGGGGGGGGGGGGTGGGGGGGGGGGGGGGTGGGGGGGGGGGGGGGTGGGGGGGGGGGGGGGTGGGGGGGGGGGGGGGTGGGGGGGGGGGGGGGTGGGGGGGGGGGGGGGTGGGGGGGGGGGGGGGTGGGGGGGGGGGGGGGTGGGGGGGGGGGGGGGTGGGGGGGGGGGGGGGTGGGGGGGGGGGGGGGTGGGGGGGGGGGGGGGTGGGGGGGGGGGGGGGTGGGGGGGGGGGGGGGTGGGGGGGGGGGGGGGTGGGGGGGGGGGGGGGTGGGGGGGGGGGGGGGTGGGGGGGGGGGGGGGTGGGGGGGGGGGGGGGTGGGGGGGGGGGGGGGTGGGGGGGGGGGGGGGTGGGGGGGGGGGGGGGTGGGGGGGGGGGGGGGTGGGGGGGGGGGGGGGTGGGGGGGGGGGGGGGTGGGGGGGGGGGGGGGTGGGGGGGGGGGGGGGTGGGGGGGGGGGGGGGTGGGGGGGGGGGGGGGTGGGGGGGGGGGGGGGTGGGGGGGGGGGGGGGTGGGGGGGGGGGGGGGTGGGGGGGGGGGGGGGTGGGGGGGGGGGGGGGTGGGGGGGGGGGGGGGTGGGGGGGGGGGGGGGTGGGGGGGGGGGGGGGTGGGGGGGGGGGGGGGTGGGGGGGGGGGGGGGTGGGGGGGGGGGGGGGTGGGGGGGGGGGGGGGTGGGGGGGGGGGGGGGGGGGGGGGGGGGGGGGGGGGGGGGGGGGGGGGGGGGGGGGGGGGGGGGGGGGGGGGGGGGGGGTGGGGGGGGGGGGGGGTAGGGGGGGGGGGGGGGGGGGGGGGGGGGGGGTGGGGGGGGGGGTGGGTGGGGGGGTGTGGAGTGGAGGGGGGGGGGGGGGAGGGGGGGGGGAGGGGAGGGGGGGGGGGGGGAGGGGGGGGGGGGGGGGGGGGGGGGGGGGGGGGGGGGGGGGGGTGGGGGGGGGGGAGACATAGCGCATCTTTGGGAGCAAAAATTAATATAAGACACTGTCTTATTTTCGGGGAAACACGGTAGTTCCTTGTTTATGCTAAAACGACACAGGCACAGGTCCAGAACCCTAAGTGACATCCAGGTTTGCCTGTAGCCATGCTTGCACAACTGCCCTTTCCGGGAAGAAGCAAGTTTTATATGAAGATGATAATGAATACATCTAATGGAGAATTTTAAGCGTGAACTGAATTGTTGTAGTTTTTCACATTGTTCAAAAGGCCCTTGCTTTTCCTATCCATAATAACCGTAGCTTCAAAACATACATTCCCTAGTGTCATTTTGCTACTTGTTATGTGTGCTTTTTTAAGGACAGTAGCTACTATTGGGTAATATCCTACCACTTGATGCATGGAATGCCTTGTTCAACTAAGGATTGTGAGGCCATACAAAACAGCCCTGCAGGCCAGGGGAAGGGAACTGGAGCAAGAAAGACAAGGAGTTGAATCATTCTGCCGTCCTTTTCCATTGTGCAGCTCCTTGCCCCTCCTTACTCCAGCCCACCAAGCCTCACGGATGTATCTCTGCATCAGTCCTACAACCCCAGCTGTAAGGCTGAACACACTCAAATGAAGTCAGCTCTGTGAAACAGGAATAACTTTATTGATATATGTCGCCCTAGTTACAGGGTCCTGGAACTGAGGGTTCTTGCCCTCAGTTCCAGTATATATAAGGTGTGTGGGTGGGCGGCTCCCTGTTGCAGCGGGAACGGAGAAATGAAACTAACAGGGGACCTGGAGAAGTGAAACTTAGCCCTGACACCCAGCCATGGTTATTCTGAGGTCTGAAAAGGACAAAACAAAAAGGAAAGAAATGTGGGAGAACTCAGGGCGTTTTCCCACTTACCTTTTGCCCTGCGCTACTGTAGGCAAGTAGTGCGGGGTCCCCCGGCACTCCCCATTACAGTGGCGGCGACAACCAGCCATCCCAACGCTGCTGCTGTCGTGCTCAAACGGGGCGAGCGAGAGGGGAAGCCCGCGGTGCGGCCCAGCCGGCCGTGGGCAATTGGTGCGCCTGTTCTGCTGCTTGCAGGGTGGGCAAGGATGAAGCCGGCGGCTCAGCCTCGCCGGCCGCCGGGGAAACACCCGCCCCGTTCCAATGGGGCGGGCGAGAGGGGAAGCCCGCGGTGCAGCCCAGCCGGCCGTGGGCAGTTGGTGCGCCTGCCCTGCTGCCTGCAGGGCGGGCAAGGATGGGGCCAGCGGCTCGGCTCGTAGAGCCGCAGTGCAAGGGCAGAAGAGCCGCATTTGGCTCTCGAGCTGCAGGTTCCCTACCCCTGATCTAGCAGAAGGCCATAATAATAACAATAATGTCTTATTTATGCCCACGCACGCACACCCTGCAAAAACAGGTCTTTTTTGTTGTACAAGCATTTAAAAGAACTTGCTGCAAGGTTCTAAATTGCCATATGTCTGTGCAAATTTTAGTATGTGTTATCCTTAGAACAATGCACTACAGGTTTTTTTCCCCGTCTTGTTTTTTTGTAGAAGCGAAAGCTCCAATTAAGTCCAGAGCAGTGCAGCAACTTCTATGTAGAACAATATGGGAAAATGTTCTTTCCCAATTTGACAGCCTATATGAGTTCTGGGCCTCTAATTGCAATGATTCTTGCTCGTCATCGTGCCATCTCATACTGGAAGGAGCTGCTTGGACCACCAAATGTCGCACTAATGAAAGAAAATTATCCTGACAGGTAACGCAGTTGGTTCACAGGGTGTTTTTTTTAAAAAAAAAAAACTACCAAAACAATATAACTGAAGTTGATGACAGTAATGATTTCAGGGTTGCAACCTTCATATTGAAATTTTGGGGATAAGGCAGAGACAGTGTAGTTAGGAATAATGTACAAACTTACTTGTTCACATTTTCAGCTACTACGATTTAAATTCAGTAGCAAATTAAGGGCTAAGAAATGTGCTCCATCAGGCTTATAAAGCTTTCCCCCTCCATCTCGGCCATTTCTGCCATTTAAGGCCATTAGCGGCATTGGGCCTACATATCTGAGGGACCACATCTCCCCGTATTGTCTCGCTAGGGCCCTCTGCTCTTCGGAGGGGGGCCTGCTGGAAATCCCTGGCCCAAAAAAGGTCCAGCTGGCCCCTACCTAAGGAGACCAGGACCTTGCAGGACCTACAGAGTTTCCACAGGGTCTGCAAAACGGACCTGTTCCACTAGGCCTTTGGCCAGCCAGGATAACCATCAGACCCCCATATCATCTAGGCCTCCCATGGGCGGGGTTGGGAGAATGAAGTCGCCATACTTGTGTACAATTGTTGAGCTGGGAATTTTAATATACTGTTTTATATTGGTGTTATTGTATTATTTGATACTAGTGGGCCCGGCCACGCTTCCCTGTGGCGTACGGTGGTGAGGTAGGAAAGGAAGGGTGGAGGAAGGGAAGAGGCATAATGGGGTTTTCCTACCGATTTGGTGGTAACGCTTCCTCTCCGTGTCTCGTGGGCGAGTCAGACAGCAGGTGGTTTCGCCTGCCGTGAACGCGCACGCTGCGGTGAAGGCAGGCAAGCCAACCCCCCCCCCCCGGTACCGCAGCCCTTCTTTGGTCCAGTGCGGGGTTGCGGGTAACACTCCTCCTTCCTCTCCCTGTGTCTCGTGGGCGAGTCACGCAGCAGGCAGTTCCACGCGGCATGAACGCGTCCGCCGCAGCAAAGGCGGGCAAGCCACGCCCCCGGTACCACAGCCCCTCATTGGTCCAGTGCGGGGTTTGGGGGAAAGTAAGTTTTACCGGGCTCAGGTACTAAAGGTCAGCAATCTGAAGGTCTAAAAACCTGCCCGCAATGGAAAGCCACATTGTGTGAAAATTTGGGAGCAATCGGTCCAGGCGTTTCAGCGTTAGAGCCTCAGTAACAAATACATGGTTAGCTTTTTATATAGAGAGATGAAATGCTGTATACCGCCCTGAGCCTCCGGGGGAGGGCGGTTTAAAAATGTAATAAATAAATATAGAACTTGCTTAGAGGCTGGTCGTTCATGGAGAACGGACAGGATTTTTCTTTTAGAAAGGGTTGGGATAGGGCAGTTTTGCCTTACGTTGTCAAATATCAAAACAAGTTAATTTATATTAATTGCTGCAGTTGTGACTAAATACGATAATAATAACATGTATCTCTGTTGGACTAGTTTAAGAGCAATCTATGGGATGGATGACCTGAGGAATGGACTTCATGGCAGCTCCAGTTTTGCCTCAGCTGAAAGGGAAATCCGGTTCATGTTTCTTGAAGGTGTGAAATTTCTATCTGGAATTTGCATTACACTGAGATATGCTGTTTCTCTCTCCTGTCAGATGTAGTCATCTTAGGGTGGCTGTTTTTTACAACGCCCTGCTTTGGAGTATTGTGGATCAAAATCTACTTAAAGAACCAAATGGATATTGGATGGCATATTTTCCCCTTTTCTACACCAGCAATTCTCAGTATTTGCAATTTTAGATGACACCCGGATGTTCTGATTCAGTACCTCAAGAAGTGGGGCAAACACAAGAGGGTGTAATTAATTAAATATTGCTGTTACATTAGTCTCTAGCAGGCTTATTGTGGCATAAGATTTCATGGATGAATAAAATATAAGGTGACCAGATTGTCATCTTTGTAAAGTGGGACCCTGGTGGGCGGCCGTGTGCATGCGCACGCGCAGCTGCAGGAGCGCCCCAGAAGGCAGTGCGCTCCTGCAGCTGTGACAGGGCAGGAAAAGGGGAGCGCCCCAGAAGGCAGTGCGACAGCCTTCCAAAAATCGGGACGGTTCAAAAAACCCGCGGGACGCAGGACAAATTGGTTTAAGGCGGGACTGCCCCGCCAAAAGCGGGACGTCTGGTCACCTTAGTAAAATATGCTATTTATTCTCTTTAGATAAATGAGCTACTTAGGCTAGCCGGTTGGTCTCGTGAAATGGTTTTACAACACAAAATCATTTTTGTCACTGTTGCACATTTTTAGTGCCCTAGATTGTGAAGATCAGTCACATTCACTTGCAAATGGAGGACGACATAGAAGTGAAATATCAACATAGATGCATGCAGTCTTGTTTAAATTAGAATTGCTACTCAACAGTTCTGCAGAGGATTGAGTAATGGGTTTCAGCAGGAGCACACCTGCCCAGCCTCCTGCCATATACAAAATAGAACATCTGAATCAGAGTATAATGCATATATTAATGTGGATGTTTCAGACCCCACCTGAAAGCAGGAATAGTAAAATGGAGGAAATATTCAAATAACATATTTTTCTTCTCATATAGGCATCCCATTCTGTGTATGGATAACATTAGATCTGAGAACTACTCTTAATCATGCTCCAGAAAGAAAGGGATATTTCTGAAGAAAGATCCCTGGTTCTTGCACAAAAAAGAATAACAGCTGCATATTTATTACATTGCAGACTAGAGCTACAATAATATTTTGAGTATAGGTGCTTATCAAACTTGTGTATGGCAAGTGATATCTAGAAGGAAGCATTCCTTCCATGTTGTGGTACGAAGAAGGGAGAATGTATTTCTTGTAAGGATGTTTGCATCAAATAAAAACGCAGGAAGTACAGTCTGTAAATATTTGGCCATATGATAAATTAGTATTTGGCCATATGATAAATTAAGCTTTATTTATTTATTTAGGCACCGATCCTGCTATAGACCAACTATGGGTAAACCCTTAGTTACTCACTAGCTTGCTGATTAATTAGATCTGGTTTCAAATGTACCAGAATAATTTAGAAATAGTTTGTGTCTGATGAAAATTTTTTACTATGTGATAACTCTAGAGATAATGAATTCCACATAGATTAACGTACCTAAAAGAAATCAGGAGTAACGCTGCATATTTCTATACCGTAAAGTGACCAGATGGTCACCTTTGTGAACCGGGACGGGCGCGCGCACACAGCCGCAGGAGCGCACGGCCTTCTGGGGCGCCCCAGAAGGCCATGCACTCCTGCGGCCACGCGTGCGGGAGGCTGCTGCACTGCCTTGCGCCCCAGAAGGCAGTGCGGCAGTCTTTCAAAAACCGGGACACTTGAAAAAACCCGCGGGACGCGGGACAAATTGTTTTTAGGCGGGACTGTCCCACCAAAAGCGGGACATCTGGTCAGCCTACTGTACCATGTTCTGTATCTCCAAAACATAGAAAGATCTAAATTAACCGCCCTTCAGTATACAGATAAAAAAGAATAAGGCATTAGAAGGCAATTTGTTTGTTTGAGACATTTGAAATTAAAAATATGTTTAATTTTTTTTGTAGTGGTTATTGAACCAATCCCAGTTGGACAAGCTGCAAGAGATTACCTGACCCGCTACGTCACTCCTACACTGCTAAAAGGACTTACAGCCCTGAGTAAGGGGAAACCGGAAGATCCTTTTGTAGGTATTACAGTGACTGATAGTATTCAGGGGATGAGTCCTAGTGTTCATGTGAGGGCGCACCTGATAACCCTGGGCTGGTTCTTGGATATGAGTCTAGTCTGGTTGCCTGTGAAGAATACCGTATTTCCCCGAAAATACGTTCTACCCAAAAAATTAAGCCCTATCATGATTTTTCATGATTTTTGGAGGATGCTTAAAATATAAGCCCTACTCCAAAAATAAGCCCTACCGGTAGTTACAGATCAGGATGGTGAGATCCAGCAGGGTGCTCCCTGCCAATGAGGATGCAGCTTGCATCACACGTGACGGGGAAGCAACAGGGCTGCCGAGAGCCCGCCTTAATGAATTGTGAAGGTACCGTATTTCACCTAAAATAAGCCCTAATGCATCTTTTGGTGCAAAAATTAATATAAGACCCTGTCTTATTTTCGGGGAAACACGGTAGCTGTTATTGTACAAGGGACAGAAATTTGAAGGAAAACAACAGATGATAAGAGCAATACTCCTGTATTTGCATATTAAGTTTACCTCAGTCAAGCCAAAATACCCATAATCAATTAATGTTTGTGTATCAGTAGCAGTCCAGACTGATTGCCTCCTTCCCTTTCACCTTCTCAGACATATTTTAAAAAACGTGACCGATAAAGTACACTTCCAGTGCAATCCTAAACAGAATTTTAGCTTCTAAGTTAATTTGAATCAATGGCCCCTTCCGCTCACGCAAAATAATGCGTTTTCAAACCACTTTCACAACTGTTTGTAACTGGATTTTGCCATTCCGCACAGCTTCAAAGAGCACTGAAAGCAGTTTGAAAGTGCATTATTCTGCATGTGCGGAATGAGCCATAGTGTTTAGAAGATTGCATAATTGGGTGTTTGGATAACAGTTTCCCATTACAATCAGTTCAGGACACTGGGATTATCAAAGAATTTGGTAAATGGGCACTTTCTCATTGTTTTTCATTTGTAGGAATGAAGGCTTTGAATGGCATGTGCTAGTAAAAAGTTATGTTCATGTGCAAATGAAATCAGGCGTAATTTATTTACGTTTTTATTGTTGTTCTTTAGACTTGGCTGGCTGATTGGCTAATTGAACATAACCCCAACACACCCCGGCTGCGACATAATGTCATTGTGGAGGAGCCTTAAGGAAGAAAATGTATTAGAAAATGGTAAACCTGTAAAATAACCTGTCATTTTAAAATATTTTGCTACTGGGACGTCTCCTGCATTTCTTACCAATGTTAACATGAAATAAGTATTAACTTTAAAATAATCAGTTCACCGAAGAATAATTCTTTATGGAGTAGCCCAGGCTAAAATAATTGCTTGGAGCTTGTTCTAAGTGATGTATAATAAATAGGATCAGAACTAAGAACAACATTATCCTAAGCCAGTGGTGGCGAACCTTTTCGAGACCGAGTGCCCAAATTGCAACCCAAAACCCACTTATGTATTGCAAAGTGCCAACACGGCAATTTAACCTGAATACTGAGGTTTTAGTTTAGGCCGTTTCCGCACGGGCGAAATATGACGTCGTGGAAACGGTAAAAGAACCGCCATAGCGAGAGCGTTCGCACGCGCAGCGGCGGAGGTGCGCATTCGCGCCGTCGCGGAAACGCTAAACCGGCGCGAAGACGCCGTATTCAGAAAACGCTTTAAACCACTCTTTTTCCCCATGTGACGCATCGACGCCGCACTCGTGCGAACAGCCGCAAGGGAGCCGTCTTCAAAATGGCGACTGCCAGACGGCCAAGCTGGGTCACCTTTTCCCCCCACACACACACACGTTTGTCCCTGGTGCTTTCCCTGCATGGCCAAGCACCTTTCCCAGACCCATGCACTGGGACTGACAGTAGCTGGGAGGGGAGGCACTGACAGATGGGGGACGGGCAGGACATCAGGGCAGTCACGTTGTCCATCGCACTGCTGCGTGGGCATGACGTCGGGCCTGCACGGCTTCGCGAGTGCGCAGGCGCAACGTCGCGAGACGCCGCTTCCGCAGCGCTTCAGTGCGAACCGTCACATTTCTGCGGGGCTGCGGACGCCCGCAGCTCCGCCTGTCTGTGTGAACGCTTTTTTTCGTATGCGTCGCAATTTGCGACGTCATCGCGTCGCTGCTTTTGGCCGTGCGGAAACGGCCTTAGAAAAACAGTTGACTCTGAGGTGTGCGTTACTCGGGAGTAAGCTTGGTGCTAGTCAGTGGCTTTGCTTTGAAGCAACCGTGCAACTCTTCCAACAAGTGAATCACAACCCTAGGAGGGTTTACTCAGAAGCAAGCCCCATTGCCAGCAACTGAGTTTACTCCCAGGTAAAGGATTGCGCTTTAGTTCTTTGCATGAAAATCAGTGGGGTTTAACAGCACTTAACAGCACTACACTAATGCTAATAATCGAGCCCAGCGGCCCAGGCCAGCCTAGATATGTGGGCGGGGGGGCTCTGTTTGTGTGTGCCCACAGAGAGGACTCTGAGTGCCACCTCTGGCACCCGTGCCATAGGTTCGCCACCACTGTCCTAAGCTGTTTTAGGTTTGCTTTCAGTTGAATACAATTTATTTGTATTATTTCCAAGATTTATACCTTACCTTTCTGTCCTGATCAGGGCCACCAAGATGGTTAACAGATTCAAACTATACATAATAAAAACATGTTTTAAAAAACACGAAAAACAAAAAAAGCACATATCCCTAAAACATTTTTTTTGAAAAGCTAAAATACACATACACAAAAACAGCAAAACTTAGGGCAGGAAGGAGAAATTACTGAGAAAATGCCAGATGGAACCAAAAAACCAATCTTTATGCTCAAGGAAGCAACAGAAAAGGACAGATAAGTAGGTACCAGAGTTTTGGTTCCACCTATTCAATTTGTTATTATCCCACCTCTTTCCGCATAGCACACTTAACAATTAATGTACTTACAATGTACAATGTAACGACTTCCACTAGATCACAAAAGAGTAGTGCAGAAAAAAATAACTGAAAATAAAATATTTTCCCTAATGTTGGAATTAGGCTTTCCACCACCTTCTAATTTATCAGCTATTAATTCTATTGATAGGTATAACTCCCTGATCATTTTTTCAATATATTTTGTGAACCCCCCTTGAGTCTGCTACAAAAAATGTAAAATACAGCATTTCAAATAAATGAAAATGCAAAGCATAACATGAATAAACAAAATAAGGTGGCTCAGCAGTGGCGTAGGAGGTTAAGAGCTCGTGTATCTAATCTGGAGGACCCAGGTTTGATTCCCAGCTCTGCCGCCTGAGCTGTGGAGGCTTATCTGGGGAATTCAGATTAGCCTGTGCACTCCCACACACGCCAGCTGGGTGACCTTGGGCTAGTCACAGCTTCTCGGAGCTCTCTCTGCCCCACCCACCTCGCAGGGTGTTTGTTGTGAGGGGGGAAGGGCAAGGAGATTGTCAGCCCCTTTGAGTCTCCTACAGGAGAGAAAGGGGGGATATAAATCCAAACTCTTCTTCTGCTTCTTCAACAACTTCTAAAATCTGAATACGTTGGTTACTGACTGTCCCCTTTCACTGGCTATACTGACCCTCACAAGGCATAAATCTGCCTTGAGACCTTGTAATGTAAGCAGCAGAAATTTTTTAGAAATAAGCAACTTGGATTGGGAATACGAAGACAAAAGAAACCAAATATTGAATTATGGTTTAAAAATAGTTTGTGCACAGGGCCATTTCATAGTTCCTGTATCTTTTTTCATTCTGAATCTTTAACTGTTTATCAACGTGAAGACTTCTTAAAAATAATTTTTTTATTGTATAGCCTGAAATTTCATTACACTTACACATAATCTGTATACGTTTTTGTTTACATGATCCAAACCATACTTTCCCCCCCTTTTTTCCCTCCCCCCTAAAGTTTTCTATCTTTTACTTAAGCAGCAGTAAGTTCATTCTTTGTACTCTCTTCTCCCATATTTTTTCTTTGACTCCAGCTTCTCATCCAATTCTCGAACTGTGTCCAGATCTTCAAAATTTCTCTCTGTTTGTCTTGCCATAAATTATTTCTTGCCATTATATCGAAAATGTCCAGTTGTATTTGTTCCCAAATATACTCTAACCATTTCACGATAGTCCATTTCTTCTTCCATCCCAATGCTATTACTGCATGTGCGGCTTATTATCATTTTATACATTGATCCATATCTTTTATCCACCTTATTCTCATCAATTATTCCTGTGAACAATAAACCATTTTTTTAAAAATCCAAGTAAAACTTATTCATTCGTGTATTTTTTTAAAAAACTGATGGGGGGGGCGAGTATTCGTTAAATATACAATGTGGCCCTTGTACTGAAACGTTTAGCGACCCCTCAAGTCGAGAGGAAGGGAAGGAGTTTGTAAGCTGCCGTTTACAGTTGAAAGGGATTCTAAATCCAACCTCTTGTTGGTGATCTACTGACAGATATGCTACACAGGCATCAAAGTGTCATCCCTGGTAGAATTTCCAGCCTGGGTGGCGAAGATTTATTTGGGGGCCGGAGGACGGTTCCCAATCATGTGCCCATGATAAATGGAAAGGGGCCTTAGATTAAGGTGACCAGATGGTCACCTTTGTGAACCGGGCGGGTGGGTAGGTGGGCGGCTGTGCGCATGCGCGCGCAGCCGCAGGAGCGCACTGCCTTCTGGGGCGCTGCCGTTTCCCGCCCTATCACAGCGCGGGAAACAGGAGCGCCCCAGAAGGCCGGGCTCCTGCGGCCCAGAAGGCAGTGTGGCAGCCTTCCAAAAATTGGGACAATTAACCCGCGGGACGCGGGACAAATTGTTTGAAGGCAGGACTGTCCCGCCAAAAGCGGGACGTCTGGTCAGCCTACCTTAGATCAGACTGAGGCCACGCTTACTCACGGCAGTAGGTTGCCAGCCTCCACCAGCACTGTCGCTGTTTCCCTTCTTTGGCCGTCAGCGTGCTTGATCCTTGGTCTGGCATCAAATAAATTATTCTCTTGCGGTGCAGTAGTGGCAAGGTCGTTGGCATTATCTCCCTCCTCACCGACCCACAGAGTTGACGACGAACCACCTGGGCTTTTGGGAACTTCTCGCAACCATGACTGGCAGCAACCCCAAAGGGCCCAGAAAGTGGACTTGCGCTGTGACTTTGCCCATTTATTTTTATTTTGTTTATTTATTTCTATCCCGCCCTTCCCAACCGAGTTGGGCTCAGGGCGGTGTACAAACATATTTAAAACAGTCTGTACATGATTCATAAAACTGACTTGTGCGTTCCTAGTATTAAATTGCAAGATGGCAAAAACCTATGCAAACCCCACTCCTCCCACCTTGAGCATAACCCCCGTGCTTCAGATGCTGTCCAAGTGTGGGAGAGGCTAAGAAGAGGGGATGATATAGACTGGCAACAAATCGGTGGCAGAGTGGTATTGCAGAGAAGCCAGCAGATATGGCATAGGAGGTTAAGACCTCGTGTATCTAATCTGGAGGAACCGGGTTTGATTCCCAGCTCTGCCGCCTGAGCTGTGGAGGCTTCTCTGGGGAATTCAGATTAGCCTGTACACTCCCACACACGCCAGCTGGGTGACCTTGGGCTAGTCACAGCTTCTCGGAGCTCTCTCAGCCCCACCTACCTCACAGGGTGTTTGTTGTGAGGGCGGAAGGGCAAGGAGATTGTCAGCCCCTTTGAGTCTCCTGCAGGAGAGAAAGGGGGTGTATAAATCCAAACTCTTCTTCTTCTTCTAATCAGGGCACACGAGGGGCCTCAACCAGAGGCCTGGCGGAACATCTCTGTCTTGCAGGCCCTGGTGTCAGCTGGAGCCAGAGCAGAAAAGGCAAGCTGTGGTCAAGGCCAATCGCTGCTCTTGGGGCTATGACGACCTGGGGGCAAGGGGATTGACAGGTCCTCCCCAGCTGGGTATCAGGAAGTTGGGGGATTGCAGAGCTGGGGCCTGGCTCAGCACCACCGAAAAGCCCCCTCTGGGTTTAACAGACCCACGCCCAGAGGTGGGATCCAGCAGGTTCTCACAGGTTCCCGAGAGTAGGTTACTAATTATTTGTGTGTGCCGAGAGTGGGTTACTAATTGGTGATTTTGCCACGGGATTTTGGCTTTAGTGACGCCCCTCCTCTCAGCAGTACCACACAGAACTTGAAGCAGTCTAGCAGGAGGTGCACCGGCGTGCGTGGCAGCCTGCGCCTGCGTGCATTCGTTTCCCGCCCAAGGACCGGCGCAGCGGCTGCGTCCTTGCCACAGCCCCGCCCAGCAATGCCCCGGCCACGCCCCCGGAATGCCCCGGCCAGCCCCATTGGCGCCAAGGCACAGTTGGAATCCCACCACCATGGGAACCTGTTACTAAAATGTTTGGACCCCACCACTGCCCACGCCACCGAAAAGGGTAGCATAATTTTGCCTTCGCAGTTGCCGGTGTAACACACTGAATGGCTGGGAACAAGTTGACTTCTCCCCCTGCCATGCTGCCAAGCCCTGTGTTTTTTTTAAACAGGGGGTTACCTGTGCTATGCTAGGAGAACACTGTTGGTTATATGTTTATCTTGAAGGTAATATCACTACAGATGTTAACACCCTGCATGCATGGGTACACCATGGCAACCAAGTCCTAATTGTCTTTGGATATAGTTCTCAGAATGTCAATCATCATTGTATGACGCATGCCTAAACCGTTTTCAACGGATCGAAAAGCTTTTGATTCCCATAATTTTGATTATAAAAAGACTATGATTTCTCTACCAGCCAGTCTTTGGCTACCAGGAATGCTGTTGGATTGAATGAAATTAATTAAATCTATTCAACGCCTCTTGTCTGCTGGAATTCAGCCTGCCCCCTTTCCCAGCCAGGAGCCCGCGTTGCCAGCCTTCTGTTGACCATCTGGAGTAACAGTTAGACTTCAACTAAGCAGTTATTCCAGCAACTTCTAACACTTTGAATACATGGTTGTCAAAAAATGTTCTGGAATTTTTGCTTTGCAAAATCTTCCCAGCAGTGGCAGAATCTTCTCTATCCCAGACTTCTGGCGTGTTGCAGCCGGGCTTCCCAGAACACCCCACAGCCAGCTAAAGAAACCCTCCCATAAGACTAGAAATCAGCATCTAAAGCAGGGGTAGGGAACCTGCGGCTCGAGAGCCGCATGCGGCTCTTCTGCCCTTGCACTGCGGCTCCACGAGCCGAGCCGCCGGCCCCATCCTTGCCCACCCTGCAGGCAGCAGGGCAGGCGCACCAACTGCCCACGGCCGGCTGGGCCGCGCCGCGGGCTTCCCCTCTCGCCCACCCCATTGGAGCAGGGTGGGCGCTTTCCCAGTGGCTGGCGAGGCTGAGCTGCTAGCCCCATCCTTGCCCGCCCTGCAGGCAGCAGGGCGGACGCATCCATGCGCTTCTCAGAATGAGCAGAGTAAAAGGTAAAAAAACCCCAATATATTATCTTTATTTTAAATGTCAAAAATTATTTGTGGCTCCAAGTGTTTCTTTTCCTGTGGAAAACAGATCCAAATGGCTCTTTGAATGTTAAAGGTTCCCTACCCCTGATCTAAAGTAAAAACATTGTCGTTCATTTACGTCAGGGGTCCCCAAACTACGGCCCGGGGGCCAAATGTGGCCCCCTGAAGGCATTTATCCGGCCCGCCAGGCATGGCGGCGATGGCTCCATTCATGTGCAGTGGGGGCTCAAGGGAGAGGAGGAACCGGCCCCAACGGCTGTTGATTGCAGTTACATGATGGCACCCCCAAATCTCCATGAATTTTCTGACCCAGAGTTGGAAACCTTACATGTGGCAACGCCTGCTCCGCCCTTCCCTCTCAGCTACTCCATGTGTTGCTCTCAGGCTTTCTGTTCCGCCTCACTCCCATTGGCATCAGCCAGGCTGGCGAATCGCTCGCTGGCTGCTAGGGAGGAAAGAACCCAGGGAGATACCTGATCCTGGGTTAGATGGAATGTTTCATTGGGAAAGTTCTGCTTTTTTTTTCTTTTACAGGGGAAGGTATTCCACAGCCTCCCCAACACTATTTGGAGCCCACCCTGTACTTGACATACTTTGGTCACTGTTCTAAAAATAGACCATGACAGAAAGGCTGAAAGGTGAAATCAAACATTTCACAATCATTTGTGCATAGGAATCTGTTCATCGTTTTTTTTAGTCCGGCCCTCCAACAGTCTGAGGGACAGTGAACTGGCCCCCTGTTTAAAAAGTTTGGGGACCCCTGGTTTACGTCATCCCTGCAAAGTGCTGATATTCTGCAACCCACTTCTCGGAGAAATCGGTTTTTCCTTCCAGTGAGATGTTCTCCGCAAAATCAAAGGGGTTTTCCGCTTGAAAGACCTTGGAGAAAAACCTGAATGGTTTCATCCCATCTTTTGCCACCTTCCAACGGATTAGATCTTGCAAGAAATGCACACAGTCCTCCACATTCCCAAAGATTTAATTTGGTTTCCCTTCATCCTAACTTACATTATCTGTGTTAGTGCCGGCACAAAATTATTGGGGGAGGGGGGCACAATACCTCACAGTGCCCCTTCCCACACAATCATTAGTTTTTTTAAAAAAAGAAATCATGTCACCACATAGTTTGCTTTTTGACTGTAGAATTATAGTAAGAATTCCACTGAACTTTAATCCAAGGACAGATCCTAATTAAATTAAATTATCACAGGGAACTGTAGAAAATGGTTTATCTTACACCCGTGGTGGCGAACCTTTGGCACTCCAGATGTTATGGACTACAATTCCCATCAGCCAATTGGCCATGCTGGCAGGGGCTGATGGGAATTGTAGTCCATAGCATCTGGAGTGCCAAAGGTTCACCACCATTGTCTTGCACAAAAGAGGAATTCTTTATAGTTCGGAGACAGGGGGAACTTCCGTCTCCCCAAAGTGAAGAAAAGTGGCTAGAACTGCAGTATCTGTAATATATGTCTTGTTTCCAGAATATAATGTAATATTCTATATCATATTGTGACAGATGCCTTTTTTCCAGAAGTTTCCCTCTTCTTGGAGTGAAGAAAAATGGGTAGAACTGCCGTATCTGTAATACAGTATCTTGTTTCCAGATCAGATTTCAGTTAAAACATGGAAGTGGTTCAAACAGGTCAGCTGTACTTTGCATTAGAGCACTTCATAAAATGTTAACGATGCCATTTCCTTTGTATTTGGCAGCATGCTGCTTAATGCAATAGAACCTGTTTCTCTGCTCACGCGGGTAGCCGTATTACTTTTCAATTTGTTATCGATCCTCAGGTGAGCATACAGGTGGTGGAGGGGAAGCTGTAGAATGAAATCCTGCTCTCTGTGCCATCTGCTGCTTTTCGGTCTTTCGACCTCATCCTAGGAGGGAGATGAGCATCACAACACCCATGAACTGGGTGAAGAGCACCAAAGGCGTAAGGAAAGACCACGCGGGCCACAAGGCGACATTGAAGCAAACGGCGGCTGCAATGAACGTGGCCGTTGTGATGGGGATCAGGGCTGGGTAGGCAGTGTCGTAGTCTTCGATCCCGTGGTACCACTCGAGGTAGATGATGCAGTAGAAGGCCACGGACAAGCTGCCTAGCAACAGCCAACTGCCAAGGAGAAACCACCAGCTATCCGTCTCAATCACCTCTTTCACAGCTTTAAAAAATTCAATGTAATAAGTGACAGCAATCGAGGCCACTATCCAGAAAGCAGAGTGGAAGTTGAGTCGGGGAGGCGGCTTCTCCCTTTTCTCGATAGTGCTTTCCGCTTCGACGTTTGTCTCAGTCCCTTCTCCCACCGCTGAAGCCGGCTGCTGCGTCCCATGAGCTTTGTGGATGAACTGTTGCCTCAGGCGCAGCTGTGGTTCCGACAGGTCTCCGTCTGGGGTGGCCATCTTGGATAATCCCACTTGAAGCTCTAGAAGGTGGGTCAGGCCAGACTTCAATTTTTC